>NW_025931259.1:0-238262 GCF_000764305.2 Hyalella azteca
CAATTGAATTCGCCAAAACAAATATTGTGTCTGAGCGAACTCATTTCTGCTGCAAAAGGGAATGCGACTTAAGCGCATGAGTGGAGTTCGTAGTGTAGAAAATAATAATTTTCTAAATTAAAATTTTTAGATATTTTCTTCATTTTATAACTTGCAAGATAATACGGAAGCAAAAATTAGTTAATTAATTAAAAATTAAAATTTTCTTAATTTTCTATATTTCTGCATTTTATGATTTGCGAAATGATATGGAAGTGAATAATATTGACCGTTTTAATTGTTGATGTGATTGATGAAATATAATATTTTTCAATTAAATGATTTTTTAATCATGAGCGACTATATACCTGATAGAAGAAATTAGTTTTTACGTGCCAATTTGGTTGACTTTTTCTGCATATGTAATTACTTTTATAGCCAATTAGAGCAATGATGATTATACGTCGTATATAAAATTTTCTGTCTCTCATCGAAGCTACACAGCCGCAATACATTTTTAAAATTTGTGTTTATCTTCACTCATTGGATACAAAAAAGTTATGCTTTTTATGGCTGAATGTATTGAATGTATAGGTGCAACGATCGGAGAAGGAAAAAATTTCATGAAAGTTGAGAGTTATAACTTTCTACGGGACAATAAAATTAGTCATTATAAAAATATAATTGAACGAAGAAAAATCGAAACTACTTCAATGAAATTATTTGAAAAAACAGTAGGGGGAACTGATCATTTGCTTACGGCAACGGTCCCTTAAATTGCACAGTTCTCTGACCTTAATTTACTTTTTACCCCATGAAAAATGTCAATATTACTGCAAAGGCTACACACATTTACCTCTACCGTACCCCTAGAAAATTGACAAATTACTCTACACGGTAATATATCCCAGTTATGGAACCGCGGGATAACTTATTTATTTATTCGATCTACGTAGAGATTATATTGACGTCTGGTACGAAACTTCGAGGACAAATAACAAACATGAAAGAAAACTTTGAATAATTGAATAATGATAATAAATGATCGAATAAGTATAAGTACCTACTATGAATAAGTAGTTAACTAAACACGCAGAATTACTTGCGAAAGACGCCGAAGTCGAGAATGTGGTGCCGGAGACAAGCCCTGCATAAATGAATGAATAAATATAAGAACTATGAATAAGTAATTAACTCAACACGCAAAATTACTTGCGAAAGACACCGAGGTCGAGAATGTGGAGCAGGAGACTAGCCATGCATAAATGAACTAATAAATATAAGTACTAAGAATAAGTAATTAACTAAACAAGAAAAATTACTTGCGAAAGTCTAACCAACGAACGAATATATATAAGTACTATGAATAAGTAATTAACTAAACAAGCAAAATTACTTGCGAAAGTCTAATAAATGAACGAATAACTATAAGAACTATGAATAAGTAAATAACTAAATACGCAAAATTATTTGCGAAAGACGTCGAGAATGTGGAGCAGGAGACAAGCCATGCATAAATGAACGAATAAATATAAGAACTAACAATAAGTAATTAACTAAACAAGCAAAATTACTTGCGAAAGTCTAACAAACGAACGAATAAAAAATTACGGTACTCAGATTACACTCAGAGAAATGATCGGATGTGTCCTGTCTAAATTACGGTACTCAGATTACACTCAGAGAAATGATCGGATGCGTCATGTCCGAATAGCGGTGCGTAGTGTACAATAGAGAAATTGTCGAGTGAGTCTTGTCCAAATTCGCGGTGCTTGGTGTATACTCAGAGAAATAATGGAGTGAGTCTTGTCCAATTTACGATACTTAGTGTATACTCAGAGAAATGACCGGTTGCGTCTTGTCCAAATAGTGGGGCTTAGTGTGCAATAGAGATTATCGAGTGAATCATGTCTAAATTATGATGCTTAGTGTATACTCAGAAAAATAATGGGGTGAGTCTTGTACTAATTTAGATGCTTAGTGTATACTCAGGAAAATAATGGAGTGTGTCGTGTCCAAATAACGGTACTCAGAGAAATAATGAGAAGCGTCATGTCCAAATAGCGATGCTGTTTTTGTGCTTGTGTATGTCAACCTGACCCGGCTTCGCCCAGCAAATTTTGTAGCAGTGCTACATCCGCTCTCTGCTCCTGCTGCGGGCAAGAAATTGTGCTGAAATTTGGACAATGTGACCCACTTGTACGAAACAAATGACGCTTATTGAGCCGGCAATGCTCGGTAACTTAGGGTAAGCTTTTAGTTAATTTTTCGACAAAATTAAATATTTATTAGTGCAAACCTTACTGCTGCTTCTCTGTACAATGTGTGTCACTGCTACAATGGATTGTGTCACAATATTGTAATGTAAAATTAGGAACAATTTGCATTACGAACAAATATTTTTTACAGGACGTGTCACAGCTGTGAGAAAATCTTGTAAAATCTTCATAGTTAGACCTTAGAGTCATATAATAGAAAATATCTACAATATTTAGTTCAGTGTTTAGAGGCATGTTATTACGAATGACATTCGTATTTTATTTCACTCTATTACGGGCTTTTAAATTCTCCAAATTTAACGAGTATCGTAGATTAATGCTCATTTCTTGGCCCGCGTTCCATCAAGCCTCTTCTGGCTGCTGTTGATGCATTCAGAGACATGAGTGAGACTTTTTTTTCTCAGACCCACGTGGAAGACGGTACTGGACCCACGAGGAGAGCGGTACCGTGCCCACGTGGAGAGGACGCCGTGCCCGCGTGGAGAACTACGCCGTGCCCACGTGGAGAGCATTGCCGTGCCAACGTGGATAGTAACGCCGTGCTCACGCAATATGCAGTGCCGTTCCCAGATTGAAAGCGGTGCAGTGCCCACGAGAAAAACGGCAGCGTACCCACGTGGCGAGTGGCACCTTAGTATCCTTAGCGCACTGTCCACGTACTGAACCTGGCCGTGCCCACGCAATGTGCAAGCCGTGACCACATAGGTAGTGAGCGGTACACTTCCCACGTAGCAAACAGACCCGTGCCCACGTGAAGAAGACATCCTGCCCACGTGGAGAACGTTGCCGTGCCCACGTGAAGAAGACATCGTGCCCACGTGGAGAGCGGCGCCGTGCCCACGTGGAGAAGACGCCGTGCCCACGTGCAGAGCGGCCCCGTGCCCACGTGTTCTCCATGCCCCGGTCGTGCAGCGGTGCAGAAAGAAGCAACGCTCGGGCCACGCGACGTCTCACGCATTTTGCAATTTTTGATGATCCTGCTTCGTTACGTTGATGAAAGCTGCAAGCGCGACCCCAGTCACGGGATAAGTTTTATTATTGAAACCCAAACTCATTAAGACGATCATATCTCGTCACGAGAATCTTATGGACGGAGAGTCCCACGACTTTCACTCTGAGACTCGCTTTAGTTCATCAATTGATGCCGTGTTAAATGAAGCTTTATAATCATTGCATTGTAACTATGATGATCGAATGCATCGTAAAATAGTGTGCTGGATATACATTCCATCTCTAATAAAAAAGTAATAAAATTATAATTATTCTTTGTAAGGTATTATTTATCATTTGATAATTAAATTGATAAATTATATGATAATGCACAATATGATAAATTATGATACATGTCTCCCAGTAAATTCATACAAATCACATGAGATTTTAATATACCTTTCTATTTCATTCCATTTCACAGCATATATGCTTGCAAGAGGCAGCAGTGGCAGCAGCAGCAGCAACGGCAGTGCAGCACCACAGGGAGGTGGCTGCAGCAGCAGCAGTGCAGCACCACAGGGAGGTGGCAGCAGCAGCAGCAGTGCAGCACCACAGGGAGGTGGCAGCAGCAGCAGATTGCCTGCGCTTCTTACCTGCGCTTCTTGCCTGTGCTTCTTTCCTGTGCTTCTTGCCTGCGTGTCATGCCTGCGCGTCTTGCCTGCGCTTCTTGCCTGTGTTTCTTGCCTGCGCTTCTTGCCTTCTTGCCTGCGCTTCTTGCCTGCGCTTCTTGCCTGCGCTTCTTGCCTGCGCTTCTTGCCTGTGCTTCTTGCCTGCGTGTCTTGCCTGCGCTTCTTGCCTGCGCTTCTTGCCTGCGCTTCTTGCCTGTGCTTCTTGCCTGTGCTTCTTGCCTTTTTGCCTGCGCTTTTTACCCTCACTTTTTGCCTTTGCTTTTTGCCTATCTCAAATATAAGTCAAATTCTGATCTAAGACTTAACATCAATCAATCCCTTATCAATAAAAAGTATTATGCATATCATCCTGCTGTTAATTGCTAGTTCACCATTTCATCAAGAACATCGTACACTTTTTTAAATGACACTCCCTGTGTTTATTATTTATATTGTACAATTTTATGTAATTTATTTTACGTGGGACATAGTTTTTAATTGATCACATGTTCTTCTATATATTTCATGTCAATATGAAGTTACTTTATTATCGTTCTTATCTTCTTAATCAACATATTTTTCTCAATCTATACTATAGTGTTCTATTTTTCTTATTTCTGTACAACCTAGATTTTAAATAGATTATTCTAATAATTTCCAGTATTATTAGAATCGAAAGTCCCTTGTCGCAAAGTAAGTTAACTGTGGATTGCTCTTGCCGTAGATTTATCATAAATAGAAATTAAAGGAATTTACATTACAGTTCAATTTATTTATAGACCGGGAACACCTGCGCTTCTTGCCTGTGCTTCTTGCCTGCGCTTCTTGCCTGCGCTTCTTGCCTGTGCTTCTTGCCTGCGCTTCTTGCCTGCGCTTCTTGCCTGCGCTTTTTGCATGCACTTTTTACCTGCTCTTATTGCCTATCTCTGATAGGCAATATATACCTATATATAGTCATATATGAGTCATATACCTATATGCGCTGAACTAAGGCTAATCAAAGATCAATCACTTATCAATAAAAAAAGAATACTTATCATCTTGCTGTTGAATAATATCTTATAATTGCTCGTTGCTCATTTCATCAAGAATATCGAACCTTTTTTGATATCACACTCCCCGTGTTTATAATTCATATTGTACAAGTTTATGTAATTCATTTTACGTGGGACATATTTTTTATTGATCACAGGTTCTTTTATTGATTTCATTTCAATATGTAGTTACTTTATTATCGTTGTTTTCTTCTTTATAGTACTCTTTTTTTAAATCTATTACGTTATATAGTCTTCTATTTTTCTTTTTTCTTTATAACCTAGATATCTCTAGCATTATTTTATTCGAGAGTCCCTAGTCGCAAAGTAAGTTAACTGTGAATTGCTCTTGCCGTAGATTTATCATGAATCGAAGTTAACGGAATTAACGTCACAATTCAATTTATTTATAGACCGGGAACCAATTTTCATTAAATTCAGACGATATTATACATTATTTTATACATAATGCCCCTTCTGCCTTTTCGATCTATTTTTTTTCAATTTTTGTCTTAACACATTTTTTGCTCGCCAATTCCCTTTAGTCCCCCAGCTTCTGCTCATTCAAAACGGAAAGTGAGCAGAATGTCTAATATTTACACCCATTTATTTATTCATACATATCTTTTACTTATGCCATTATACTTTCTTGTCTTTATTGTTGCCAACTACGACAAATAGTCGGCAGCTAGCACTAGCCCTCGGACCTTCGTCCCAAAACCTCTTGAAAAACAAATGGGGTCCGCAGCAGCTATCGAAATTCTGCTCACGAGAGTAGCCGTTTTGATGCGTTTATATACATCATGATAAGGTGGACTCTCATTGGTCAGCCGCCGGTCAATACATGGCCTGTCTTGACCAATGGCAGAGCAGCAAATTGTTAATATCTGGGGACGTAAGGAAGGACAATCCTTCTGCAGCGTCTTCCCCCCCTGCCGGGGATATGACGAGTGCCCAACTTCTAGGGGGACTCAAATAAACTTTCGCCTTCCCCGGAAAGCAACCAACACTTTTACAATATTGATCAGAATAATCAGATAGTAATGTCGAACCACTTGGGTGACTCAACTAAAATTTCACGTTAAGAAATATTAATTATTACGTTTATGATAAAAAATAAGCAGAAGGTTATGTCCAACTTTTGGGGTGACTGAAATATACTTCCGTATTTTCTAAAAAATAACCCAGACTATTACACAATAGATGAAAATAAATTAATATTGATTAGTCCAACTCCTCAGCGGTAACTGGAATAAACTTTCGTAGGTAAAAAACAATCAACTGAATTGTAGATCCATAGCAAAATATATTTAGAATCATAATTGAATTTTGATTTTCTTCGAATATAAGATTTACGGAATATATAAGCCTAAGCAATATATATATATATATATATGAAAATATTTCGATAAAATTGGCAATTAGTTGACCGATGCCAAATCAGAAAAGTTTTATCAAATTACTTTTAATTGAATTTTTTTTAAATAATTTGAATCATTTAAAGTGCGATCTTTTTTAGTTTTTGCTCCTCCTTGCCATAAATTTTCCTATGGGAAAATTTGTCATATTCTTATTGTTTCTATTTTATTATTGAAATGAACAGGCAAGCAGTCGCTTCGAGGCCCGGATGTACAAAAAACGCATCCATGAAGGTCCTCGGTGACACTCTTAACCCTTAGTTTACTGAGTGTAACTTGTTACCAGGCCTTTAGGTAAGAATAGCATTAACTAGGGTTAATGCGTTCGTAGACATAGATCCCGAGCCGTCTGATTGAGGCCTGACCTAGAATCGTCTAACTGATCTAAAATATTCTGGAGCTCCTTATTCCTTCATAACATCCAAAGCGGATTCATTCATAACCTTCATTGTATTTCGGCTTTAGTTTATACATTTCTATTATTGTAGAGTTATGTATTATTATTTGTTCATTAGTATTATATTAAATTTTTGCTGAATAGTACGGCCTATATGATTGCTAATACAAAGCAGGAGTCTGGACGCGTGATAATGGAAGTCCATCTCTAGCGGCGCTCAAGTCTAGCAGTTGTGCTCGGTCCCCAACCTCCCTTCCTCCCTGTAATAGCCAGCATTACGAAGACAAATGATCCCCAAACCCCCATTTTGGGGAACCCCTCACTGACCCCCTTACCAATAACACCCCTTGTATAACCCCCTACTCCCTCCCTCATCCCCCTGCTGTGTAGATAATACATCGCCTGAATTACGAAGGATAAGATCCTACAGCCACCCTGCGCGGTGTGATCTTATCATGACGTCGTGTGGCCGGCATCCTGCGCTAATGAAAACACGCCACACGGCGATGCTTTCGCTTCTCAAAACCGCCATCTGTAGTCCTGCATACAATTTTGAAATTGTTACTTATTCAACGCTGTATGAGGATGTACGTATGTGCTTAAAGTTCTGTGAATTTTACTGAAAATACTTCACTTTCATCGGCGTTCAATAAGAAGTTGAAAGCACCATCTGTAGTTCTGCATACAATATTGAAATTGTTAGTTATTCAACGCTGTATGAGGATATATGTGCGTAAAGTTCTTTGAATTTTTTGGGTAATTTTACTGAAAAGACTTCACTTTCATCGGCGTTCGATAAAAGGTTGAAAGCACCATCTGTAGTTCTGCATACAATATTGAAATTGTTAGTTATTCAACGCAGTGGATGTATGTGCTTAAGGTTCTTTGAATTTGGGTAATTTCACTGAAAAGACTTCACTTCCATCAGCGTTCGATAAAAGGTTGAAAGCCCCATCTGTAGTTCTGCATACAATATTGAAATTGTTAGTTATTCAACGCTGTGGATGTATGTGCTTAAGGTTCTTTGAATTTGGGTTTTACTGAACAGACTTCACTTTCATTGGCGTTCGATAAAAGGTTGAAAGCACCATCTGTAGTCCTCTTTATAATATTGAAATTGTTAGTTATTCAGCGCTGTGGTGTGTGTGCTTTAAATTGAATTTTTGGGGTAACTTTGCTGAGAAGACTTCACTTCCATCTTCGTTCGATAAAAGGTCGATAATTGTGTGGAATTATGTATAATGTCTCAAATATCAGTGAATCATTTGGTAATTTTTGCAGGCTGTCATACATACTTTAAGAATAAAAACCTAGAGAAATGTCTCTCAGAACTTCTCGTAGTGACCAATAAAGGCTGATCGTGATGAGGAATTATGTATAGTGTCTCAAATATCAGTGAATCATTTGGTAATTTTTGAAGGCTGTAATACATACTTTAAAAAAATAGAGCAATGTCGCTAAAAATTTCTCGTAGTGACCAATAAACTTCCAATCATAGACCTCGGGCAAACATGGCATTGTTTCGATTCATTTATTTGGAGCCCAAGGGAAATCTGAAGCGCGGAATCTCGCCGTGGAATTTTTTTAGAAATTTTGGCGAATCATAAGAATCTTGCTCGACTCTGAACCTAAACTCAAGAATGTCATGATATTATTATTTCCACGATATTTTCATATTTTACATATACATATAATAACGGAATATTGATTATTATTTAAAAACCGATAGCTGAACAATAGCTGAACGCAGACAGACATTGGGTGCTTCTGCACAATGATAACGTAGTATGTTAACATCATGGTGGTATTATCTTGATATAATCTTGATATAATGGTGATTCTTGATTAATAGTATAATGGTATTTGGTGTTATTCTGGACAGGTAAGAATCAATGTGAGTTAACAAATCATAGATCAACCACCATGCACAAACGAATTTATATCAACCGCTGTAACTCTCAAACAAAATTTGGTGACAAACGTAAAATGAGTTCTTCTCTTCTGGATTCCCTGACAATTTGAGATCCTGTCAAAATTTAAGTCATGTATTACCATGAAAAGTTCCGTCTACATGCAACAATGCAGTTTCATCGCCTAAATACATTCATAAAGAAAAAAACAACGTCGATCGAGGCAAAAAATTCTAGAATCATGAAAGAGAAGTTTCATTTATTTATGAACTCATTTGAACATATAATTTATAAATTCCAATGCAATTCGTGCCTTTCATCCAGGTGATGAATTAAAATATTTTTATATCCAAAAAAATTGAGCAGAATCGTAACTAGAATTTAAGAGCCCCTAAAAATAATAATCGTGTTGAAAACACCAATTGGCTATTAGTTATTATCAGTGTCGTGAGCAGTAAGGATAATAAAAGAGAGCAGTATTGCTCACTTTTTGCACACTGCTGGAAGTGAGCAGTATTGCCCACTCGCAAAAAAGATCCAGTTGTGGCAATGCCCTATTGCCATGAATAAAACATCTTCATCTTTCTTTGAAACAGTGTCAGCGAATATTTTTAAAATGCTTTGTCTTGAAAACGCAAGCATCTTGGATCTCTGAACGCCTCTCCTTTGGATTGTTCTATATATAGAGCGCTATTCTGTGCACGTATCTCTGCATGGAATGAAAGAATTGGAAGAGATCGATGTGCGAGGGTGAGTGGAGAATAGCAAGAGACCGATGTGGCTAAATGGTTCGGTGGAGAATAAGGAGAGACCGATGTGGCGAAATGGTTCAGTCGAGAATAGGAAGAGACGGATGTGGCTAAATGGTTCGGTGGAGAATAGGAAGAGACCGATGTGGCTAAATGGTTCGGTGGAGAATAGGAAGAGACCGATGTGGCTAAGTGGTTCGGTGGAGAATAGCAAGAGACCGATGTGGCTAAAAGGTTCAGCGGAGAATCGGAAGAAACCGATGTGGCGAAAATATTCGGTGGTGAATACGAAGAAGCCGATGTGCAAGTGTGACTAGAGAATAGGGAGAGACCGATGTGGCGAATAGGGTGAATTGAGTGGAAGTGAGCAGAAGAGGGTGAGTGGAGTGGAAGTGAGCAGAAGAGGGTGAGTGGAGAATAAGAAGAGACCGATGTGCAAAGAGGGTGAGTGGAGTGGAAGTGAGCAGGAGAGGGAGGAAGGCTTATGGCCACCATTATCAAGATTGATGTCACAGGCCCCCTTTGCCTCCACTTGCTATAGCTCTGCCTCATCCGTGGCGTCTCTTCTCTTGGTACGCTCACAAATGAGGCACAGTTTCCCCTCATAAACGCCACTATTGCCTCACACGGATCTCTTCGGCACGTATAAAAACAATGTAGATCAAGCCAAAATTTTCATATGAGATCACCATGATTAGAAACATGGGTAGTATTGCGCCATGTTATAGTTGTAGTTTAGGCATTTGGTATTTGAGAAAGAAAATACCATCTGATGTATAGTAAATAGAATCTATCAGAAATATTGTAAAAAAGTGTTACTGTCACTAATAGACTTCCCTAATACTTGATTTATTAAATTAATAAAAGTATATCGATCACTTGCTACCTTTGTTTGGGCCTATCCATCGATTCGTTCGGAGTTTTATTGCTGTACTCTGTCGCAGGCTGAAAGAAAAATATACTAAATTTAAAATTTTTTAAACTTATAATCTGAATACTAAATATACTGTTGTAACTTGAAAGTTTAGTCTTTAAACCAAAATTTACGGTTAAGAAATTTGAAAATTGGCAATACGCAAATTCGAAATTTACAATATTTTCAAATAAAATGTCTATCAGCGAGTGAGACTTTGAAAAAGTAGCGTGGGAAATCACAAAGGAAAAAAACAATTATTTAATTTTGTGAGGCTCGTTCTGACTCAGTTTGGCCAGCAAATAGGCCTATCAGTGCTACGGCCAATCTCTGCTCGGGTAGTGGGTAAGAAATTGTTTCACAATTTTGACAAAATGATTCATTTGTTTTTCTCAGAGATAGGCTCTGCCTATCCTTCGGTGTTCGGATCAGGAAATATCCTGTTTTTGTCGAGATGCTAGATTAATCGAATTATTCAATGAAGAGGCTTAGATTTCCCTGACGAAAACATGAAAATCTGCTTTATCAAAAGACTAAAAAAATATTTTCATTTTAATACTCTTTGGCTTCAATAAAATTTGGCAAAACAATCCGTCAAACAAGATTGGATAGATGGATAGATAATTATGTAACTTGACGTTATTTCACATAACTACTTCACTCAATCTAACTCACATAAGTACACCGCTAAACATTTATTCATAAAACAAACCGTTTTCTATTAATTCACAGAATTACATAACTAAACATTAATTCACGGAATTACACAAGTCTATATTAACTCACAGAATTACACAAGTCTATTTTAATTCACAGAATTAAACAGGTCAATATTTATTCACAGAATTAAACAGGTCAATATTTATTCACAGAATTAAACAACTCTACATTAATTCACAGAATTGCACAAGTCTATATTATTTAACAGAATTACACATCTCTACATTAATTTACACAGTTACACCCTCTAAAAATTGCTTCACATTGTTTCATCACTAATCATTAATGTATGAATGCGACAGCACTACCAATTAGCTCTCGGTATCCGAGGGTCTCCTGAAAATAAAACTGAAGATATATAATAGTAAGAAGAAACTGAGGATAGATAATACTATGAAGAAACTGAAGATAAATAATATGAATTCCCTTTTTTCGCAATTCGCATCTTTCTGTGTAATTTACTAGCATACAGAAGAAATGATTATAATACAGTTGAGAAGATAATTAAACTTTAACGAATAATTCTCACCCTGCTAAAGCTTGGGTGTTATTCACTTGATTCTGAAGCGATGAGATACTTTCAATTATTAGCATAAAGCACTTTAATTATTGTCATCAAAACTTGGACTAAAAATAAATTATCCCGAACTCGATCTCGTCAATAAAAATCAATGAGGAATTGGTAGTACGTAGAATGTTCCTACAAAACTGGCATGACATCCCAAGTGAGTGCATGACAAACCACGTTTTTTAAGTGGCTGCATTCACTACAATTATCCTGCGAATTAAATAGTATATATAAGTCTGTACTCACTGCAGTGAGTGACAGAGAGCGCATTTTCTCAGAATCGACGAAATCGTGAAGTCACGGACAGACGGACGTACTGACGGACCGACGGACATGACGAGCACAGTAGGGCATTTTTTCCAAAAATGAGAGAATGCGCTAAAGACATATATCTTATTCATTGGATACATTGGTGCACGCCAGGCATCAATGCTGAAATGTGTTACCAGCGACCGCACTTGCACAGACCGAACACAGTAAGTTTCAATAGGAATAAAATGCCAAGCATCCCACAACGTCCTGGTCATCATTGCAGGACTGAAACCTCCAAAGCCGCGTCCAGCGCACAAAGTTTTATTTTTCGTCGCGCTGACCCCTCAGAAAATCCCTCAGCAATTTTATTTAAGTTTTCGGTTAGTCCCTGGGAGACCAGCAGCCCTGAGGCTCCTCTCCTCCATCATTGTGGATCTTGTTTGCCTTCTCTCATCCAAAAATGGCGAGGGATTGCCTTATTTCGGCCTCTNACTGCCTTTAACTGTATTCAAATGGAAGTGCTTAATTCATAACAATCATTCTAACTAAGAAGGTATAAAGTTCTTAAAATTAAGATTCAGCTTGAGAGATTTAATTAGGCATTTATCATTCCAACTAGAATTTATGTTCAGCCTGGATTGCCATGTGGTTTGGTCCGGTCTAATTTCCACCTGAATTGATATCCAGACCGTCTTGCCTGAATTGCCGTGAGGTCTGGTCCGGTCTACTTTCCACCTGAAATGATATCCAGACTGTCTTGCCTGAATTGCCGTGAGGTCTGGTCCGGTCTAATTTCCACGTGAATTGATATCCAAACTGCCATGCCTGAATTACCGTAAGGTCTGGTCTGTTCTTATTTCCACCTGAATTGGTATCCAGATTGTCTTGCCTGAATTGCCGTGCGAGGTCTGGTCCGGTCTAATTTCCACTTAAATTGATATCCAGACTCTCTTGCCTGGATTGCCGTGCGAGGTCTGGTCCGGTCTAATTTCCACTTAAATTGATATCCAGACTCTCTTGCCTGGATTGCCTTTAGGTCTGGTCCGGTCTAATTCCCACCTGAATTGATATCCAGACTGTCCTGCCTTAATGTCCGTGATGTCTGGTTTGGTATTATTTCCACCTGAATTGATATCCAGACCGTCTTGCCTGAATTGCCGTGAGGGTCTGGTCCGGTCTAACGAGCGCGCAGGAAGCGGGCTTGATTTCAGTGACGAGGCCGACACATCTACAACAACACGGCCGGAGATCAACAGAAAACTCCTGCTGTCCCTCATAAAAACACATTGTAAATGATGAAAAAAGCTATGATTATTTTTGTATATAGACGCTATTATTTTAAGTATTTTGGTATAAATTTGTTCTCCTTAATGAGTAGAGTTTTTATTAGTGAGAGTAAAGCCGTCTGATTCTGATACATTTGTTTTTAAGCAATAATTCCAAGTTTAAAATTTACTTTGATTTATTTAATTTGGTATTTGGTGTTATATATTTATATTTTTGCAAACATTTAATAATTTACCGTGTATCATTAGGTTTAAATATTGAAAGCCTTTCATGGAAACTAGAAGATTCTATTGCCCTCAGAATTGCACATATAATCTATAGTATGAACGTTTCGGTATTGTTTATTTTAAGGTGAATGTTTTTCCAGTAGACAGGCGCTCCGTTTATAAATTTAAATTTAGTTAAACGAACCTAAAGAATTTACTTGTCAACAGTCAAATAACGACAGCGCAGTAACGGCTAGATCTAAAATGGACACTCCACTATTTGAAATTCATTCTCTATGAATTTAAAATGAATGTAATAGAACAAATTACTTTTATTAACAGATAATTAACTTTTTACACGCAAGTCTGGAAGAAGTGTCTGGTTTCTTTAAAGGGCAAATCATCCGAAGTGGTGACGCGGATGCAAAAGTTTCTCTCTCCTAAAAGTTGGAGGCAGTTTCTGCGGCCCCGCTCGTCTGTGCCGGACTAGCTCGTGTCCGTTCGTCCGCAAATGATTCGTGGCCAGCGGGTCAAAAACAGCAATTAACGACACTGACGAGAGATGTGATCTGAGAAAACAACTTCTTTGGTTGCGTGCTTTTCTAGAATTAAGATCTCGTCTCTCCATGCCATGTCTGGTCACTAATGGCGCGCACATGTGTTTTGATTAATTGTATGATTTATTTTAACTATGATTGATATTTTTTCAATCTATAATTTTCAATTTATTTTAATTTTTTAGTGCAATTTCTTATGTTATACATTTAAATTGCGTTAAATGTGATGCAATTTAATACCTTGCATCAGTTAAGCTCCTGCATTGAACCAGTAGATGATTATGAGAATTTATATGAGAATTTGATTATGAGAATTTATATCATTTGAACATATTTTTCTGAAATGATAATTACTTCCTTAGTTATGCTTGAGCCCTTCCGTATTTTTCAATAGTTAGAAAAAAATATGAGTCAGGATGACTCACTTGAACCAGCGCACGACAAGCTTTTTATCAGTCTTGCAGAAGACTTTTGTTCAAAAATCCCATTCCATAGCAGTAGTATTTCAAGTTCCATCATTTCTCTAGCAGTAATAAATTAGGTTCCGTCATTTATTCTTGAGTTTGCTCATTGTTTAACTTCTATAAGACGTGGCTTCGACATAACATGCAATGACCTTAGCATTTCTAAAATGTGTGAAGGATAATTTTCAATTTAGCAGTAGTAGTTCAGGTTCCCTCATTAATATAGCAGTAGTAGTTTAGGTTCCCACATTTCTATAGCAGTAGTAGTTTAGGTTCCCACATTTCTATAGCAGTAGTAGTTTAGGTTCCCACATTTCTATAGCACTAGTAGTTTAGGTTCCCACATTTCTATAGCAGTAGTAGTTCAGGTTCACTCATTTCTATAGCATTAGTAGTTTAGGTTCCTACATTTCTATAGCAGTAGTAGTTTAGGTTCCCACATTTCTATAGCAGTAGTAGTTTAGGTTCCCACATTCCTATAGCAGTAGTAGTTTAGGTTCCCTCATTTATACTTGCGTTTGCTCATTGTTTAACTTCTATAAGACGTGGCTTCGACATAACATGCAATGACCTTAGCATTTCTAAAATGTGTGAAGGATAATTTTCAATTTTTCGTCAATAAATGCGTCAAATATTCATATCCCTGTTGAGTATAGATATTTTTTAAATGGCTGAATATATTGCAATGAATATCTTAAGATAAACACTTCAGCCACTAGTTCCTGAAATATTCTCACCATTACGACACTGGCAACAAATTAACTAACTGTAAATTTGTTAGTTAACTGTTAATTAACTGTTAATTAATTAGTGGCTAATTAATTTGTTAGTTAATGTTATATCAATTTGGATATTAGTGAACTTTACGAAGAACATCGCTATGCAAGTGCTATGCATCGCTATGCATCAACATACAAAATGCAAAGTTGCAATTATTTTGGAATTTCTTTTAATCATTATGCATTATTATGGAGTTTTTCCGTGCATATTAAAATTCCGGCAAGGCTGAAAAGGTTCAGTAACGTCTAACGAGCCATAAAGCAATGCAATTAAAGTTTACTTTTTCATTCCAGTTTCAAAACGACTTAGTATTGAAACTTCTGAAACTGTGTCCACTATTTTTTTCAACTTGTATTGGATAACTGTTATTGACTGGTTCCCCTGATACAAAAATGATACCAAAATTTGAACTTGAATTTGCAACATCAGAAGCTCTTCTTCTTGAAGCCATAAGATCAACCGATTTTATTTATGCTCATTGAAATGATTTCAAATTTGTCTAAATAATGATGCACTTTTAGCCTTTTTGTGGATCATTCTGATACACTTTGGCCGTACAAAAGGGCGTACCAGTGCTACATCCACTCAATGCACGTGCTATGCGTACAAAATTCCGTCACTATTTCAATAATGTGACCCATTCATTACTCTGAGTGTAGAGCCGGTACATGAATGCACAATGTGTTCATGTTAGCATAAATATATCCTCCTCCCCTCTGTATCGCAGATACTCATTATCAGAGCGATGAGTACAACGACTGCCGAAGCTATTTTTCTTGAAGCGTGCATTTCCGAAGAGGGTTTCGTTGTGCAAAGTTAGGATAGCTCTTCAGTAACGGAAGCTTTACCGGTAGCAGCGTAACGAGTGTCCTGATGGCTGTCATTAACGAAGGTCTCTTATATAGCAAACGCTCCCTCACGAGACCTAAAGGCGATCACTTCTTCTCTCGAGTGCCTATCACTTTTAGAGACCAATAATTGGCCAAAACTTGCCCTATGACGCCTTCATTCGTCAGCGCTAAACTTGCATCGCTCCTAATTGGCATTTGTTCACTACAGGATCGAAGTTAATCCCTCAAGTTAAGTGTTCGCCAACTTGCCTCCACGATCCCTCTAACTGAGTCCATCTATACATCGACAATTTTTCCTTACAACTCTAAGCGCCGACCATCAACGTTTCGCATTTGCTGTTTTTTAAGGGCACCAATGTTTCCATTTCTGCTATACCAGGAGAAAGGTCCAATGAATGAGCTAGGAAATGTTCTATGTCAGAGCGCATCGAAATTGCGTTAGAGGACGAGAAAGCTCACCTACACCTGTAACTTTTTTGAATATTCTATATGGTAACTATATACCGTCTTCGTGGACGATGTTACTTTCAGTATCAAAATCATGTTTAAACTCGCCCAGTTGGTGCAAAACCCAGTCAATTTGATCAAAATACTCGCACACAGTTGGTGCAAAGCGAAGTCACTTGTTGCAAAACGCAAGTAATTGGTGGAAAAACCAAGTCAAGTGGTACGAAATTTCACTATATTATATGTAATACAAATACGAATTATATTCGTATTCGTAAATTTCATTTCGTTTTCCCTCCTCGAGCGTACGGCGGAACTCAGGTCGCGCGGCAGCGAGCGGTACGCTTGGGAGCGCAATTTGACTGTGACCTCCTCTTTGATGGTCCATCCTTCCGCTGCTGCCGCTCGCGATTGCTTTCCTCATTTGAATAATCCATATCAGATCTCTGGCAATTTCCATAATGAACCATAAACGTATTGGCGAGCAGCGTTCACAAGGCTTTAAAGCAGAGACGGGCCTGGGGGAGCTGCCGTATGTGCGTCTCTTTAGACTGACTGCAGCGAAGTGACGTCCAATCCTATAGAACTTCAGCCTAATAAAAACTCTGAGATGTTCCCGAATAATTTCCGGGTATTAAATGCGCCTCATATATGCGCAGCGGAGTGACGTTTTATCCTATGAAATGTCAAGCTAATAAAACCTTCGGAATATTCCCGTATACTGCGTATATTCCGAGTCTCCTACAAAAGTTTCGCTCAGTGCCTGTTGTTGCAGGATGACACTTGTAGCACTTATTGTTTCTCTTGTGGTAAGTCTACCGGAGCTTTCTTCTAAGATTCTGTCAACACATATACGTATATAAGTTTTGATAATTAATATGCCGGTATTATTACCATGACATAAGTAACATATTTCACTAGAAGTAAATATTTCAAATTTACATAGATTACAGTACGAAGCAATAGCTCATTAATTTGTATTTTTTATCGCGAAATTAGGAATGAAACTGTTCAAAAACTATTTTATTTCAAACAAAATATAGATTTCATTGCACGGTCACCCAAAGATTTTCAAGTCTTAAGGAACATTTGTTAAAGGTTACAATAAGAACCGTTCTAATGCATGCTATCGAAGCAGCACTAAACATCGAAGACGGAGAGAACCGAACTTGGGCTTTGCAGTTAGGCAGCATTACAGCAACGTAAAACATTTTAATTCTCTTACCTTAGGGATTAGGTGTTCTCCGACCATTGCAACAAGACCCTGCCTGTGAGGAAGAAGTCCTCAATTTATAGTAGAGCTTGGACTGGGTGAGGGCAAGTCTCAAGTCCCCCATATTTTGGAGTCTGTCCCTCGGGGGGAACCGACCCCTGACCGTTTGACCATTTGCCGCGCCTCGGTGCTCCATTTTCTGGAGACGTCTCGACGTATTTATTATATCCTGTGAACGGCAAGACAACACACTTCGCTTTATTGCTGCCACCTTCCGAAGACCAAAAAGCCAAGCTGTGCTGCACTTTTGTAAGACCGACTCGCAGCGTTGCATGACTGGACTCTCCATCGTGTGTGAACAAATTATTCATTACTATCGTTACAGCTAATACATTCTTTATATTTCATGGTCTACCATTAAATCAATATGGTAAATCATTTGCAAACTTGGAATTATTTATCAGTCTTGTTTGTTGGACCAAACCAACCAATAAGTGACAGAGGACACGAAAACGCAAGCGGTGACAGGAGTCTATATATGCGCAATTGCAGCCCAAACATGCTAGCACGCAATCATAAGATTCCACTTGATATTCATGTTGTTTTATACCTATGAGTTTTAATTCGGTTGTATTCAGTAGAAGAGGTATATTTATTTCAATTAGAAATATTGCCCTCAGCAGTATATGCACCCTCCTTAATATTACACCAGTACAATATTAACTTTAACCACTAACTAAAACCGTCAAGTAGCAAGCGATTGTTTGCTACTTTATAAGGGATTATTTGGATCGAGCACATAGTTTCAGAGACTTGAAGAAAAGTAGCTTAAAGAAAATATTTACTGGTACAGTCTGAAGAAAATGAAATATGTACCTATTTTTCTCTATGCTGATGCGTAAGTGATAGTTTTAAATACGCAAATTTATACTAATCTTTCCAACCATTCTTCTCTATCGAATCTAGTATTTTTGTTTTCAATCACGGTCGGCAAATTCTGCAATATCACTGCTATCAAAATAACTTTTTTTCGATTAAGATTTAGCCTAATTGCCAAGAAAGAAACAACAATGAAGCTAAAACTTCTAGCATTCTCTTTAAAATTAATTGAATCAAACCAATTTTCTTAACGATTTTTTATAGTTAGTTAAGAATTTAGGGACGATTCACAATCTATAAAGTAAATATGGCGGTTTTTCGGGGTTCCGACATTCGAAATAGTATCTCAAAAATTTCGTTCGGATAGTGTGAGTACGGACGTATTTAAATGAGTTATACTAAGTTACAAAGTAATAATTTGTAAATTATAGTTGTTATGATTGGCGACTAGATGCTCATAATTAGGGAAAAGATGAGGGTGTACTCTGAAATTCCAATTAATAAACTTCACTCTGTATTAATTCAGGATGAAATTCTAATCATGTAATTAGATATTAAGCAATTTTCACGTAATACAAATGCA
The DNA here is from genome assembly GCF_000764305.2 of Hyalella azteca. Lineage (NCBI taxonomy): Eukaryota > Metazoa > Arthropoda > Malacostraca > Amphipoda > Hyalellidae > Hyalella > Hyalella azteca. The sequence continues at coordinate 19,088 of NW_025931259.1, forward strand.
AAACTTACTGAATAAAAATTAACGAATTTGTGAAGCGATATATTCAAGGACAAGACATTGAATATAATGAATATGTGACGAGATATAGTCTGGATAGATGCAGTGCATGCCTACACTTCCTTGGCGTTATCGCACGTGCCTGTTGGGTGGTGGTGGCGCGAGCTGCATGCCACTTTTTGGCTCATACCAGCACAAGTTGGCTCTTTTCGAGCCAAGTTAAGCCTCTAATTGTCACTCTGGAAATGGCAAATGGCTCGAGAAGTGACAGGCCGATACAAAGTTTGGAGTTCGTTAGTAATGAGGCAATTTGAGGCCTGGCATTGAGCCTGCAACTAACTGCTAAAAAGTGATGTGTGGAGAGCCCTCGCCGTAGATTATTGTGCAGCTGCCGACGACTGGCCAATCACATTTGAGAAAATGAAGCAGGAACTTCGCAATGACGCGATCAAAATTTGCGACACTCGATCAAACTTTCATCAAGAGGAGAACAGGCTCTAAAAATTAACTAAATACCGAAGAGGCTGTGAGAAAAATCATCACCTGCCATGTTTTTGATGATGTGTCAAAGTGCTTTGTGGCAATATCGAGTTCATTTCAGTTGGTAATTAGCGGAGTTTGGTGCCACATTTTCCATTCGAAGGCAAGAAAAATTTGCTAAATGGAGAAAATTGGCAGTGACTGCGAGAGTGAGAGGAGGCAGTATAATTTGCTGAGGCGGAGGGAGCTGCAGTAAAAGTTACTCAAGCTTCAGGGTAATTCTGCTTGGCAGTTTGGGGATATTTTTCTTCGGGTGGCGCTCTCAGATGGAAAATCTCGCGTCGCGAGTTTGATGGAAATAAATTTGGAGATGGAAGTTTCTAGGGAATTGAATTTTATTTTGAAGGGGTATTAGTCAGATGAATGAAAGGAACATTGAACCGCTTGAAGTTCTTTAAACTAAGACCATTTTAGGGTGAATGTTTGGTTATTTGAGCAGTAAGGGAAAGGATTACTCATGGAGTTGCTTGGTATGATAGTTGGCGGGCTGAGGGTAAAATATAACATGTCATCGAGTCGTTATCATGAGGAAATATATTCGTTTTGGTTGACGAAAAAACAGTGACATTGAAGTCGAGCATATAAATGAGCAAGAATGCAGAGGTGGTTCAGCCTTTTTGGCCGTTTCATATGGCCGTTTTTAAGGGAATTTCGCATTGTTTCGAATTTTTTTATAAGTCCAAACCCAATTATCGCAACGACGACTTGCACCAAAATTCTTGATTTTTGCTACATTGTAATTATTAACTTTCTTATTCAGAACGAAGAGCATCAGGAGGCACCTTTATTACAATTAACCATTTCGACTATAAGTAAACATTATCCAGAGCAGTAGATTGAATTGGCAACATTTTCAAACGGCAAATATTTTCATTACTGATTTTTTTTTGTTGCACACGTAATTTGATTCTGATAAGTTAGTATTATATTAGAGGTATATGTAGTAGGTATATATAGAAGCGGTATTAGAGGTATATATAGAAGCGTAAATCTAGTACGTCGTTTACTTTACTATTGGTCCATACCACAATTTATATTGCCATTTATTGGTCAATGAAGAATAATGGAATCGATCAAACTTTGTTAAGCTTTATCAGGTGCTGTAATGTTCAATTCTTTAGGTGTTATGTGGGATCCTAATTGTTTGAGATCTCCAATTCAGTGGGAGAAGAAGTATCAATTGCACTAAAATTCAAGCAGTACGGGATCCACTCAAGGAAAGTCTCAATGGCCGATGCAAGGTGATTGCATTCGCTCTTTCCTCGTCATTAGTCGATTCCAAACACCCTGAGGTCGGCCATTCGGGGCCATGAGGATGACATCGGAAGCAGGCATCACTCTGGCCAACGACGGTCACAACGTGGCGAGTGAGCGAACGCTGACCACTCGACCGCATTACGCTGATTGCTGCCACGACTTACGAATTTCTTCTTCACTGCATTTCCTTTGGGACTCGTTCATGCACTTATCACATTTGTCCCGTAGAGTCGTCATGAAATTCTTCTTGTATTGCTCTAGTATGTTTCGTTGCACGCTATCCTCCAGGTGATCATTTTGATCGTTCAGTGATTTTTTAACATAGTCAGGGGAGAGATCCATTTACTTCGATGTTTCCTATTAATAAAAATAAATAAATAAATAAACTAAATATATGCCCAGTTTCCCTGTACCATGCACGAAACAAAATTATTTCTCCTCGAAAGTGCTTACAGAAAACCATAAAATCAGCCTCATACAACCTAAATTTCACAGAAAAAAAATAATTCCTGAAATCGCAGTAAGCAATTTTTCTTATCAGTGATACCAGGTGTAGGTGTAACTACCGCCGCCCCCTTCGCTCTTACCGCCCGTTTTGAGGCCCCGAAAATCGCGTTATCTGGCGACGCAAGTTTTATCGTCTTTTGAGATGCTTTTTTTATGCTCCACGGCGACACTTTTGGAAGTTTTTAAGTCACCGTGATGCACGGTGCATAGAATTGCCGCGGCCGTCGCGCCGTTATATGAGTAGAAGCTCATAATTTCATGAAAATTTCTATCGAAAAATATATATAAAGCACAATTTATTAATTTTATTTTCATGATTTCATCTTCCTGGCTTAAAGTTAATAGTACATATTGCACGATTCCTATTCTAGATAATCTCGTTTAATTCGACAATTTTATTAAATAAGTTCTCGGTATATGCACGTCGTCGCCTAAAGCAATAACTAAAATTTTCTCTCAGTTGCCGACTTTCTCACTGGCTATCAAATCTCATTAACAAGTGCAAGGATTTTTAATTGGAGCGCCATAACTGACTAATGAGCGAGCGCATCTCTCGGATGACGCGTCCGAATTAATGAGCGACTCGTCAAATATTCGCTTAACGCGGTGATATTATTCACTTCTGCGATAATTAATTCAACAGCTGCCTAAGTATTCAGTTTTTAATTACTAATTACAACGCGACCAGAAGTGCAGTTTTTCAGAATTGATTACTGGTGATAATTAATAATCTGCATTCACGTATTCATCATGAATGCGTCGATGCAATGTGAATTTCTGGCTGGCTGAATTTCACCACCTCATGACGAAGAATGAATGCATATGTATGAATTCGTTCTCCGTAGTCAAAGAAATGTGTAATTTATATTCAAACTCACTGAGAAATTTCAACCTAAAAAATATTAACGATTCCCTACATGAAGTTGCATGGTTATGACTTATTTCTTCACGAAAACATTAGATGATGTAATGTTATTCAACGACAAGTTAGTAAGTCTGTGTATATTTACGCTATTTGCTCGTCTCTGCCTCCAATCTACAAATAACTTTTGATCAAAAGCCGCTGCTATTTGATATCCCGGACCATGCATGAATTAAGGTCGGCAGACTACAGCAATACTGCAACTAGACTATGAATGTAGATCTACAACATTATTGCTACTGTAACTGGACGATGAATGTAGAACTACAACAATACTGCAACTAGACTATGAATCTAGATTTACAACAATATTTCAACTATTGTAGACCTGCAAAAATAGTGCAACTATGGACTATGAATGTAGATTTACAACAATGCTGCAACTGGATCATGAATATAAATCCACAACACTACTGCAACTGGAAAGTTATTGTATATCTACAACGATACTACATGTGCACTTTTATTGAGCGGCAATCTAAGTGTCGATGTCGCTCGGTACGAGCTCGTGCTCGACACTCGCGACACTCGCGACGCGAGCGAATGCAGAGCGAATGCGTGAAGCACAGACTGTTCATTCAGTTGTTTGATGAATATTTATCAGCAGAGGAAAAATAGCCGTCATGCTATTGCTTGCGAGCATAAATTCACACTCTTAACTGCCTCGAAGGAAGGATCCAAGCTACGGTCGATCGCTGTCCTGCTCTTCGAAGCGTTCATGCGTAAACGACAGAAGCCCCTGAGACAGTCTTGTATAAACAAGTGCTTATATATAAGGGTTATTTTTAATTTCACATGTTTTAGATATGAGTGAAATTACCTGTCTAAATATTCCAGCTGATTTATGTGTGCTCGAAAAGCTGGGAACGTGGACCTAAACATATAATTGTATTAACGCAAAATCCGATGACGCGACAACAGTACTACATTCTATAACAGTACATTGATGGAGTTGTACAAAACAGAACCACTCCATACACCCGTGAAGTTCTCTTCCTCCTCCCATTTTTACCCCATCATGAATTTATTATTTTCCTTTCACGCTCTGAATTCTTCACAAACTTTTAATTAAAACAACAACGAAAATTCATCTTCTTATTACTATATACGATCATAGTATCAGAGTCTGAAAACACAACCTCACCCTATCATTTATTGTTCTCCTTTCACGCTCTGAATTCTTCACAAACTTTAAATTCAAATAAATACGAAAATTCATCTTCTTATTAACATATACGATCATAGTATCAGAGTCTGAGAACACAACCCTAGCGCACGGCCTGGAACGGTCGCAGTTGTCATACCCAAGCGCAGGCGCCGCTGCCGACGGCGCCTGCAATCCGTCACCATAAAAGTAATCCGCACTTTAGAGTCGCGCGCCTTAAAGCTCCGTGGGGCGGACACAAAAACCTTTTTGAGACGCGCAATTGCTCACCGAATGAGCACCACCGAGATTTGAATTTAGGCAGTACTACCTAATAGGAGCAGCAGTGTGCGCTCGACGCACAGCTGGTTCAAATTCTTGTTGCTGTACATCAAATTGATGTGAGATGGTGAAATAAATCATTATAGATGTATACTTTGGTGAAATTCTTATCAAAATGCAATGCAAATGATTAATTGATAAGTTTAAATGGATGAATTTTGTATGAACAATTTGATAAAATTGTGATCGAGACCTAATCTTTGAGTCGAAATGGGATGTTAAAATAAATGATGACCCTTATTCTCAATGATGAATGATGATACGTTATTCGATGAAGCATAGATCATTAACATCAGAGTTCCTATACAACCAACAGGCATCATTTGAAAAGGATTCAATGAAAATAAACTTCATAAATTTAAGTCCCCTCTACAAATATTGGTATTTTGCTATCATGAAAATTATAATATAATTAATTAAATTATAACGAAATTATAATAAAATAAAAACGGGTCCAGCATTTTAATTTTTAATGAGGTGTACAATCGCATTCAAATTAGAATGAGCGAATCAATTAAATTGATTAATTCAATTAAAATAAAACGCAGACTAAATCTCGCAGAACTGCATTGATTTATGAATTTTAGATTGGCATCCAGAAGCTAACTTTAATTCTAACAATTAAAATCATGCCGTTCATTTTAGGTATAATTGTGAATTCACGAACAAATTTCCAACATATCAATTATTTATTCTGCAAGAAAAATGTAGTGAGAAAGTTGGCGTTTTATGTTAATAAATTGAATGGCGGCTTCGAAAAAAATCCTTTTAATTATAGTTATCTTTTCCACATCTCTTCTGAGTTGTTTTAAAACAATTTAATGATATAGTTCTTCTAAAAAGTTTAATGGTTAAATTTGAACTAAGAAAGAAAAGTTTTTTTAACCGTCACATGAAATAAATTAACTACGCAATAAAGAAAACACTGACTATTGAATTCAAACGTCTGTATTTTTCCTAGTTTTTTCCCAAAAACATGAAAGGATTTTCTTCCAAATTAATGTAATATTATGTTCATTCAACTATTTACTTTGCGTTTTTGCGTGTCCAGTCTTTATTATTAATTGATATTCTTTAAACCACCATAACAATCTGCCGCCATCATGTAAATAAATTTATACCAGTCTTAAACTTTGTAAACAATTGAATTTTTAATTCCGATGAAGCTGAAATTTCAATAAAATTCTTTACAGGACTGTAGGAACTACATCATCAATGTATGAATTTAAGCTGAACTGTATTTGATGCTTGACTTATCAAACTGTTATGCATACCCTTTACTATAATCGTATCCTTTGCTTGTGAATTTTGCCGCGGTCATTAAAAGAGGAAAAAATATAACTCAGTACTCACTGCAGTGAGTGACAGAAAGCGCATTTTCTCGTCGACGAAAACTTGAGGTCACGGACAGACGGACGGACAGACGGAAGATCAACTCAATTAACCCGGCTAAACTGAACAGAAGGAAACAAATGGATGCTTAATCAATTCACGGTTTTTAATATTGCCGCATTTGCAAGTTCAACGGCGTCACAGCGAACAATCAATCTAGTTTTAGCTTTTGTATTGCGTTGGTGAGATCATCATGACTGCATGGAATCGCTGGCCCAGTTTACCGCCGATTTACAGCCGATTTGCTGCCGATTTGCCGCAGGTAATGTCAGACAATTTATTCCGTAAGCACTTAATTGCACCACGCAGCCCCTTCAATCTCCACAGCTGTGAGCAAATTGAACGATTATCAAAACTATGTTGAATTACTGAAAAGAACCCCTGCTGCTCCCCCAGTCTTTCCAGCTGTGCCCCCCGTGGACTGGCACGTGGGGGACATTAAAACAAGAGCGACGGCTGTTCTGATGTCGCCCCACGAGGCCAGTCTGTCACCCGCTGACCGTGGGGCCTGGGTTATAACTCTATTAAAATTCCTATGGAATTCACAACACGTTTCGCTAGTCACTGTATATATAAACGGATGTGTCACCGGTGAATTAAGCCTGATTTTCAAAACTACTGAACTGCACTGAAATTGACGAGCTTATTTTTTGAAGGCCGTTGTGATGAAAAAACGTGTGGCAAGGATTTATCGGTTATGGTTTTGGGTTTTTTTTGGGTCAATAATGTATCGAAAAAGCGAAAGCCAGCATCTATGAGCTCTGCAATATTTCTTCAACTGTGAAAAAGAGAACGCATTAGCACCTCTATTCGAATATGAATATAACTTTAATGTAATTAAAACCAATAATTAATAAAAGGTTAATTTCGTACTTTAAACGCATTTCAATTTATTCAAGAGAATTAAAAACATATCCATAAAATCTTTTTTTTCTTCAGAGTTTAAGACTAAGGTAAAAAGACTATTAAACTCTAGAGATATTTAAGATATTTAATAAAGATATTAAAAAATATATTCATTAAAAGATATATAAGACTAAGGACTTTTAGAAAATATCTTCTTCAAAAAGACTTTATAAAGAAGATACCCCCGTTGCAGCCCCGCACTCTATCATCATTCCTCTGACTGAATTGTTCAAAGGAACTATTTTACAGAATATTTAAATATTTTATCTACTTATGACAATTAAAACAATTGAAAAGCTTAAGCAATGCAGCTTATGTTGAGGATATAAATTGACAGAGAATAAAAGTGCAGATTTAACCAAAATTTTTAGGGTAAAATTGATTTCTTCGAAGTTGATTGCTTTGATTGTTGCAAAGTTGGCAGTCCACTAAAGTTTATAATTTTACAATGCGTTCGCTAAGAATGACATTGACGATGCTTCAGGTCTCGGTTATATTATTGAATCATTATAAGGCGCACCTGATATATTTCAATGATACCATCAAAAAATAATTTACTTGATCACAATTGAAGTACAAGGACTGCATACAAACTCTCGTGTCACTGATGGTTTCTTCTTTATATAATATAAATGACTGCATGTACACATCTGCACAACTGCATAAAACATTGACATATTAATAATATCTTGAAATTTATAATATTGACTTATTTATCAAAATAAAAACCTCCAACATCATGATGTTGATTTCAGAAAGTTGTGACAGTCAATCATCACGGCTGTAGCTAGACACATCGAGTAATCAATTATAATGTTATGTTATTGTTATTTTAGCTATAATAAGTTAAGTTGCAGTTGCTTTTCACAATACACAATGAGCACACAGATGCAGGCAGCAGGTGCCGCAGCTGCAGGCAGCAGGTGCTGCAGCTGCAGGCAGCAGGTGCCGCAGCTGCAGGCAGCAGGTGCACTCAAAAAACCATCATGGCTCCTCCAGTTCCAATTTGTAAGCAAAAAAGCCACGATGTGCACGGCTGGCGCCGGATGTCCGCATTAAGCTCCCTTCGACCCACTCATGAAAAATGAGTCGTTGCCAAACGAGTCTCCAAAAATTCCCTAAAAACTAATGAACTAATTTTCTATGATACAGGAAATGTGGAGTTTTATTTTATATTGTTTTATTTTATCTTCGTCGCCGCGATGCGCAGGATGAGGTCGACGTGGCGAACGAAAATGTGGACGAATTCTAAGCGGAGAGTAACAGGGTGGCTACTGAGACACGCAAGACTTGTCGTATTGTTATACAAGAAATGAATATTGAGTAAAATAGCTACTGTATATTGTGGCGTACACTACGTATTATGGCATATACTGTGTATTAAGGCTTATACTGCGTGTTATGACATATACTGTGTATTTTGGCGTATGCTGATTATTATGGCGCGTACTGCGTATTATGGCGTATACTACGCATTATGGCATATACTGTGTATTGTGGCGTATACTTATTATTAAGGCGTATTCTGTGTATTATCATATACTTTGTATTTTGGCGTATACTGATTATTATGGCGTATACAGTGTATTAAGACGAATGTGCGTATTATGGTGGATAGGCGGATGATGGGCTGAAAGATTTCCTGGACAAAATTGTGGTTTTATTAATTATTCAAAATTAATAATCAAAAATTTATTTCTGCCTAGGAATTCTTATTTTGATATCCAAAGATCATGAGATTAAATTTCAAATTTTCTTGAAGAAATGATCGTATACAACAAAGGTCGGATGATGCGGCCGCGATATACGTATAGTCTCTTAATATATTTTCATCAAATTTAGATAAATAGTTTTAAATCATAGGACCAAAAATGCTTAAAATTCCGTGGCCAGAAGTTAATGGGCATTTAAAATAAATAATTAGGATTAATATTGCAGTAATATTGTTTACGTAGCATACAAAACTTCCTAAACGATTGCAGCGGCGATGGTTAAACAAAGAATTGGAGCCGGTAGGTGAGGCATTAGAGGCAGCGGGTGAGGCCTTAAAATAAGCTGCTAAGGCAATGGAGGCAGCTGGTGAGGCATTAGAGGCNCTGCGGGTGATGCCTTGTTGGCAGCTGCTGAGGCATTGGAGGCAGCAAGTGAGGCATTGGAGGCAGCAAGTGAGGTTTTGGAGTCGGTGGGTGAGGCCTTGTTGGCAGCTGCTGAGGCAGTGGAGGCGTCGCTTGAGGCATTAGAGGCGGTGGGTGAGGCAGCAGAGGCGCCGTTTGAGGCATGTGTCGGGAAGCTCTCGTGTCGCGGTCACCGCGCCAGATAAGAGCGTCATGCCGATGAATTTATTGGCCTTCAGATACGCGTTACAATCGCAGTGCTCGAGTCTCCTCTGTCTAACTATGCTTTAATTATGTACGGCTTATCGGTGGCCATTCAGTGACCGACCATCAGCGGCTGAAAACCGGCGATAAATTGACGGTATTCCTCCTACGAGTCCGAGAAAACAGACTTGCTATTGTCAGGTATACCATATTATTTTGTCGCGGCTTTAAATAAGCCTAGGTGATTTTAGAGCAAAGATTTTCAATATATGATGCAAATATTGTTTATAAGTACTTATATCATTAGTCTGCTTATATCGCAAGTTCACAAGGAATTTAAAAGCAAGAATTTTGACTTTTAAAGTGATTTTATTCATTTTTAGTTTAGTCGAACTGATGATGGAGCTGGACTCCAAAACGTTTTCAATATCGATATGGTGAATTTTCTTGCGTTTTCTTTGCTTTTAAATTCCGTGTGAAATATTGTTCAGTTATGGAGAAGCACCGCCTGAAGTTATCCCGCGCATTTACTGTTGTCAACCAGTTTTGAATTCATTCAATTTTTTTCCAGTATAAATTTTTATAAATAAATCTTTTTCCAATATAAATCTTTTCCAGTATAATAAGATACCAGTATAAATCTTTTCCAGTGTAATAATCTTTTTCCAGTATAATAAATCTTTTTTATAACTCTTTTTCCAGTATAAACTTTTCCAGTATAAATTTTTTCATTTCAGTTTTATTTTTTCAGTTTTTTTAATTCAGTTTTTTTATTTACGAACGTGAAAATTTAGGAGCATGACAAGCGCTGCCTAAACTATCATGCGCATGGCTTGACACAAACGCTCGATCTCTTGTCACGTTTGACAAACGCTGGATCTCTTGTCACATTTGACAAACGCTGGATCACTTGTCACGTTTGACAAACGCTGGATCACTTGTCACGTTTGACAAACGCTGGATCTCTTGTCACGTTTGACAAACGCTGGATCTCTTGTCACGTTTGACAAACGCTGGATCTCTTGTCACGTTTGACAAACGCTGGATCACTTGTCACGTTTGACAAACGCTGGATCACTTGTCACGTTTGACAAACGCTGGATCACTTGTCACGTTTGACAAACGCTGGATCACTTGTCACGTTTGACAAACGCTNATGATTATACTTGTGTCTGAATGAAAAGCATGAAAAGCAGGTGGATGTATTAATAATAATAATAATAATAATAATAATAATAATAATAATAATAGCGGTTTCAGTGTTTACTAGGCCGTAGGCCTGTCGCCGATTCTTAACATCGCAGAACAATCGCAGCATTTTGAGGTCTCGAACTCGTAACGCACTGCTACAATTCTGCTGTGCTTAACCGCCCGGCCTCCTTGCCGATTCTGACCAGAAACTGGCGCACGTACAGAGCTGGGATCGAACCCGCGCCTCTCTAGTGCGTCAATCTTGGTACTCTGAACTTTAACCACTGGGCCACCCTGCCCTACCACTGGGCCACCAGTGAACGTATCATAACAATACCATTCATTTAGTCAATCAAACAATTTAGTCAAAGAAGCGAATTTTAATTACTAATTAACTATAGCTCTGGGTAATTTATAACCTATGAATGAAACAGAAAACCGCGTGTAGAAGCTCTTTGAAGAACATAGTAAATATCTCAATATATGAATCGCAACTGAAGATTAGAACTCAAAATACAATATTATTGCCTTCGAAAAATGATGATGACAGATAAATAATTGGTTATTATACTTCCAAAATTAGCATGGAATGCATACAGAAAGTTTGGGTTACGAGAAAAACCACTGTGTGTAAAACCACTCCCGTTCATGTTTCTACAATATACTTCTGATTTGAATTACCCTGAACATCTTCAGTAAATACTGATCAAATATACTGAAAATTCCAATGCTGTTTGATTCTTAGACGCAACTTCTGTCCCGGTAGCAAATATAACGATTGGTTTACATATGATTTATTTATGCCTATAATTTATGCTTATAAGATTACGATCATGACAATTTATTTTAATATGAACCTCAAACTACCTCACGCATTATCGTCAGAAGATTGCTCGCATGTAGGGTAAGATTAATGCAGATAATTAAATATAACGATTGGTTTCCTTATGATTAATTTATGCCTAAAATTTATGCTTATAAGATCACGATCAGGACAATTTATTTTAATATGAACCTCAAACTACCTCACGCATTATCCTCAGAAGATTGCTCGCTTGTAGGGTTAAGATTAATGCAGATAATTTAATATAACGATTGGTTTACTTATGATTAATTTATGCCTAAAATTTATGCGTATAAGATTACGATCAAATCAATTTATTTCAATATGAACCTCAAACTACCTCACGCATTATCGTCAGAAGATTACTCACATGCAGGTTAAAATAATGCACATAATTATATACATACAAAGTGCCTTGGCTATACAGTGACGCGAAGCTCTTGGAAATATCATGTCGGAGCTGCCACTCACGTTTCAATGCTAGATTGATACGAGATTTTTTCTCGTTGCCAAACACTTGCGGTCGTGGAAGCGTTCATTTCATCTTTTTTAAGAGAGAGAGAGTGGCAGTGAATACGAGGCGTGACTCAGCAAATTCACGGGAGCAATGAATTGACGATGCAACGACCGATGCATCGTCAGACACAGCGTCTTAAATACTTCAGCAGCGACGTAATATCTTCAGTATTATGATAATTATCAGTATAGCTTACACCGATGTTATTATCGTTTGCATTTGAATTGTCAGTATCACTTCCGTCAACATCATCATTTCAACACCTTATTAACTGCCATTATATTGCACCCGTCAACGGTATTACCGCATTAAAATAGGCTAAATCTCTGTATCGTTTCTGGCAAATTGACTTCATTTCATTTTCATTCACTTCATCTTTACTCGAATCTTCATCATCATATTCAATTATGCTGAATATTTCATTTATGATATAAATGGATTCATGTCACAAATGAAGTTGATCAAAAATTTCTTGTAACTGAAAATGTGCTTGGGAGCCTAGCTACCAGTAAACAATTACTGATGGAATTTTCTACTAAACGTACAGAAAATATATAATCATAATATGAGTTTTAATGATAATGATCGATGAAGTGCTCAAAATTTCAATTGATACGCACAAAGCTGCAGAGATTCTAATAAATTTGTATTTAAATTTTCAAAATTTTCGGAGCCCAGACTCTCTTCATTAGCGTCGGTGGAAGCGACATGCTTGCGGTCGAGCTCATCGCATCGAGGTTGGCATGAAAAAAAACTTGCTGCAGCCAGGGCCGTAATGTAATAACTTGCTGGGCTGTAAAAAATATAAATACTTGCTGCAACAAGTGCCGTAATGTAAAAACCTAGCGGCTTAACTACACGTAGCGGCCTATAAGTAAACGTAACGTCCTAATTACATGTAGCGGCTTGAGTACACGTATAGCGGGCTAAGTGCACTGAGCGGCTTAGGTGGAATTAGCGGCCTATATAACTACGCGTAGCGGCATAAATACACGTAGCAGCCTTATAGTTACCCGTAGCGACCGATTTCTCGTCTGTGATTGTTGTGCCGTCAGTGATTGGGTGATGGACTTACGACATCGTAACAATTTTTCAAGGTTCGGCTTAATGTTAGGATTTTTTATAGAACGGCTTTTTTATGGTTTGGCTCACTGACTCCCTGCATATCTATTGTACGTAAAATGCTCTTATAATGAATAGTTTAATAGATTTTTCTATGTAAAAGATATGTGATGTTAGTTTAACCCATAGATTTGGCGAGATCGAACTGCATGATTGATCGATTAGACATTAGTGTACAAACTAAATAATGAAAAAAAAATAAAACTTAGTTGATACACATATGGCTTGAAATTCTTAGTAAAGATAAAGAGGTGAAAAATATATTGACCGAGAATTGCTCCAACTTTTATCATATATTTTGGATTTACAGACTCCTGAGTAATGACTTCGAAGACTTAAGCCAGATGTTACAGTATTCTCAAAAAGAACGAATGAGTTTTTTTCCAAATAGCTTATCACTTTTTGCACTTTTGTAGGTCTTCCAGACCCAGTTTGACCGGGCATAAGTCTCTCATCGATAATTTTTGATCTTGCTATGAATAAGCAGCCCAGACGTTACTGTGTGCGTATTCTTAACAATAACATTACTGAGTTTCGTATTCTTAACAAGATTAATTGAATGGATAAAACAAACAAATTAGGTCTATTTAAACATTTTTTTATGAATTACAATTCAATGTAAAAAATACATTTCATTTTATTAACAAAGATTTACTAATGTGCGTTTTCTTAACAAGATCATACTGCGGTACTTATTTTTATGAAGATCCAAAATTTTAAAATTTTAAAACTTGAGATTTGAGATTGGGTTCGACTGCTGCGCGATTGGCCGCGCGTAGACAGCGGAGGGGTGCGGAGGCCAGTGGGTGGCCAGGTATATAAGAGGTTCAGTGGAGAGACATGACCGGTGACCTGCACCAGGTCGATGGCATCATAATCTGCTCTGTGTCTTGCCGCGCTACTTCCTCCAACATGGCCGCTGTGCTACAGAAAACTGACCAGCCGACTGCGACACAAACTACGTACGAAATTAGCAATGAGAAAGTTCTCACCTGATGGATGAGCAAAATTATTGTCTATGTGTTCGTTAGGTTTCATTTACTTTTTCATGTGTTCATTGACTTGCGCAGGTGTTCTCTGGCGATTTCATGTGTTCGTGAAATTATCACTCATTTTCTGACTTATGAATATGTTCGTTGAATTGTTTCCGAGTTCGTTGATTTGTCCATGCGATCCCTGGATTGTCCATGTTTCTATTGACTTAGTCATGTATTCATTAGCTTGTCCACGCGTTCGTTGGCTTGTCCACGCGTTCCTTGGCTTGTCCAAGAGTTTGTTGGCTTGTCCATGCGTTCCTTGGCTTGTCCAAGAGTTCCTTGGCTTGTCCATGCGTTCCTTGGCTTGTCCAAAAGTTCCTTGGCTTGTCCATGCGTTCCTTGGCTTGTCCAAGAGTTTGTTGGCTTGTACATGCGTTCGTTGGCTTATCCGTATGTTCCTTGGCTTGTTCGTGTTTATTGACTTGGTCATTTGTTCGTCAACATGTTTATTTAAATTCATTCAGAATTCATTCGTGGCTGATAATCATGCACTCATAGATGCGAGGAATGCAACTAAAATCAAGCGTGATAAAAAGTGCCCCATTGTTCCCAAGAAAATTAATGCGTTAACCATTTATCACGCCTCTCATAAGGATTATAAAATCTCACAATAACGCATATAATAGTTATTCTTCAATAACGTAAACAACTGGTTCACCTTATTAAATGATAATATTTAGTGAATATGAATAAAAAATACTTGTATTCGGCTCGTCCAGCAGCTCTTATATATAAGTCTTAATTCGCGCTGAAAATGTGACGTGTCATTTATTTTTTTTCCAGAATTTAATCTTCCTCATGAAGTATTATAGAAAATTTATTTTTTTTAAATTTTTAAATTTTTTTTTAATTTATTGCCACCTGAAACTCATGCCTATGCGCGGTGGCAAATTTATATTTTTTTATTTATTTTATTTTTGTACTGTTGATTGACAATATTGGGTTGACTTAAACATACGAAAAGTTGAAGCCTTGGGTTTTTTTTTGAATTACATACTAAAATTGTATAAAATTGCATTCATGATTCTATTAGAGAACAATGAAGCGTACGTCGTGGGCGTAATTTACGATAAAAACATTCAAAATATATAGACGTTATGTGAAGATGTATGCATTTTTCAATAACTCTTCGTATTTAGTCAATATTCAAACGAAATTTTTGTTGAGACCGCAATGATCAGCAGAGATTATCAAATGCGTCAAAAGTCTCGCGAACCTCTGGGTTGGTTGATTGATTGAGCATATAGGGGAATTTTCTGATAAAATATTGATCCCTGGCATTTCCTTAGCGCATGATCGTCCGTCAAACAGAAACTATTCTTAGGAAACGAATGATTTCCAAAAAATAAGCAATGTAAACCAAATATAATTAACAAAACAATAATAATAACACCGCAAGGTAAACAACGGCGATTAAAACCACAACAACTCGAGTTCACATCAAAAGTGATAGAAACTAAAATGACAAAAAAAACCTCTAAAAATCTAATTCATAGCGACTTAGAAATTATACATAAAGATATTAATTACACCTTTTTCCTCTCCAGCATGATCGTCCTAATTAGTTGAGCACGTTAGTACTAATTGATTAAACTTGCTTATATCACACAGCTCAATTATATTAAACTGAAAAAGTCAACACTCAAAGATAATTATTTGAAGCGTACAGAAAGTAGTGAAATTTTGCTCGCAGAATCCATTTGAGTGAGCAGTTTAAATATATTTGAATAATTCACACAAACTCAACAAACAAAATGTAGAATATTTTCTACACAAAATACAAGTGCATTCGTTGACCGTCTTTGAATAGCGCGTTCTTTATTGCGTTCTAAAACATTTTGCACAATATCGTGTTCCGGGAGAGCTATTTATTTCATAATGAGGTCGTAGATGTTATAAATAAATGAAACATCGATCTTAATTAGGTTAACAGTCACGCTCGGCTTATCACGCAATTGTTTTACGCACAAATTGTTATTTCAATTACAATTATAGTCTTTGTTATAATTATTTTAAGGTTATTTTGGTTACAATATGGACGACAATTGGCTTCAATGGAGCTTCGAAGCTATTATCTATATATTATCTAGCTATTACTATATGTTATATAGTATGAACCATTGTCTACATGGTAGATACCTGACATTGTCTAAATATTAATTCATTATAAAGATGTTAAATTGTTGAATTTAATTTGTTCCTGTTGATGAATTTTGCTCAAATTTATTGTTTGAATCGTGGGATCTAACGTGTTTCTTGGAAGGCGATTTGTGACTTAATGAATTAATGCTATACATAAGCAATGATGAGTATAAAGTATTGCAGCGCCCATTGCTTACGTTGCCTTCCAGAAATCGTCTTCGATAGGTCTTATCCGATATGGTGAATTGATCGCCTGATAGTACTTATTCAAGTATATTTAATAAAGTAACTGCTTGGTGAGTTTTCAGTGTTTTAAGAGTAATTAAAGGTTATTTAAAAATCAAGTTAACAAAAGTTTTCTATAAAAATCTTCACATGTACTTTAGATATATTTTTCTTTTAATTGATAAAATTGTATCGATAAATCGATTTCCTAAAAACCACGAACAACCGGAGATCTGCTAATGATTCTTATCATAAATATTTCCCGCGATGTGGTGAAGCCGCTATATAGGCAGAGCGCAATTTAGCGAGGGATTGTTGTAAACATGTTATAACATTTGCTTAAAATTACTTTCCTATAAAGACTAATTCCCAGTATTTAGTATCGCATTCTTATTATTTGTACATTTCTCATTAATTATATCCTTCCAGAGCAAGCATAAATATTCCTTCTGCCCAATTTCTATTAAAATATATGGCAGGGTACGTATATATAGGGAAGTTTGTTATTTTTGACGAATGAATTAAAACGTTATTTGAAGCATTGAAAACTCATTGCACTTTGAAATTCAGATATGAGCTCATTAATGGGATTTTCAAACAAAATATTTTATCTAAACTTAAAATCAATATAAATATATCGACTTTTGGCGGTGAACTCCCGTGGATTTTTAGCTGCTGATATTTTTTTATGTATTCATTATCAACAAATGTAATACGTGCATCATACACCATAATGTCCACGGATAGAAAGAAAATAAAATTTCTCCAATAATACATTAAACAAAGAATTTAAATTAACTGTTAAATTTGATTCATCAATCTGTTTTTGGAAGTATCCCATAATTGTTTCAATGGCTATGTATAATACCGACGGGCCTCAGAGGTAACCAAAGAGGTTACCTCTGATGCATTGTAACGGGTTTCAGAGATAACAAAGGAGGTTACCTCTGGTATGTTGCAACACGTCTAAGAGCTAGACAACCAAAGAATGCGTATATAAAGCTGATTGTTTCATAAGTTTCTATTCACCCAATTTGGGAAGGTGCATGCGAATACCATAATTCTGCAACTGAAATCAGTCTTCACCAGCAGTGAAAAGTAAAGTAACTCGTGAATTAAAGATTGATGAGCTGTAAGCTGTAGTGATGCAGTATCATCAATTCAAGGTTTCAACATGATATTAAATTAGTATAATCGAAACGAAAAAACAGAAGAAACGTTTATATGTACTTAAACAATTTGACACAAACTCTAATGTTTCAGCATTTTACGGATGATACACACTTCTTTAAGGTTAATCGCGAACACGCGTATGACATCAAGCTAAGAAAATGTGCGTCAATTCAGTAATTTTGAGGAGTTTTATGGCTGCATGTAGCTCTGATAATCATGGGCGTGTTGAAAATGCTGATGTGTGTAGTGGCTGTAGCCCTGACATCTCAAGCCTGCGGCAGTTCAGTAATGCTGAGGTGTGTAGTGGCTGTAGCCCTGACATCTAAAGCCTGCAGCAGTTCAGTAATGCTGAGGTGTGTAGTGGTTGTAGCCCTGACATCTAAAGCCTGCGGCAGTTCAGTAATGCTGATGTGTGTAGTGGCTGTAGCCCTGACATCTCAAACCTGCGGCAGTTCAGTAATGCTGAGGTGTGTAGTGGCTGTAGCCCTGACATCTCAAGCCTGCAGCAGTTCAGTAATGCTGAGGTGTGTAGTGGCTGTAGCACATCTCAAGCCTGTGGCAGTTCAGTAATGCTGAGGCGTACATAGTGGCTGTAGCCCTGACATCTCAAGGGTGTGGCAGTTCAGTAATGCTGCGGCGTGTAGTGGCAGTAGCCCTGCCATCTCAAGGGTGTGGCAGTTCAGTAATGCTGAGGTGTGTGATGATATACTGTAACGCTGAGTTGTCTATCGTACTGATCATGATGGCTGTATCGAACCTCGCGCTGCTGCCAAAATAATGGATTGAATCTCTTGCTCGTCTCCAGTGCGAGTCCCTGATGTCATATATTTTTCAACTCGGCCGATTTGTTGATTAAAATTTTCATCGCGTAGCGAGTTTTCATTAGCAAATTGTGAGAGCTCGATGAAGTTAAGAGGTTTGTATTTAAGTATGATAATTTCTGGCGGTTGGGGTTACCCACAATCGAGTTGTTTCTCATATGACTGGGATTTTCTTTGTATATTTGTCTCCTGTACACAGCGTACAAAATTCATGGACGCAAACCTCTTTCAAATAACCGAACACAATGAAAAAATAATGATTAAAGCATTTACGAATTTATTACACTATACCAGCGTGAATTTTGTCAAATATATGTGCCATTTTCAATCGTATTATTGGGAAATATAAGTTGAGGCTAAAAATTTATAACATAATTGTAACTAATTTACTGCTTGAATTTTTGGATTGAATGAAAATATGAATAAAAATAACAAGGTTGCGATATTTAAGTCATGAGTACTTGGATTCGTGACAAGTAATAGTGTAGGATCTTTTTATTCATATTCATTTCACTTAAATTTCCAATGTGAAACTCAGAATGTTTCGTAAAGGTTTTGTCATGCATGTTTATAGCCTTGTCACGAATAAGCCAGTAACACAAAAAACATCGAAACTATAGTCAAAATTAAAATGTAATAGTTTATTGGAACAACATGGTGTAATTTAGTAATTTATTTTTAAAGATAAATGCATATTTGTGACTTTTATTGTGGTCCAGGGTCTAGATTTAACTCGGCTTATTAAGTATAGTAACCATGATGACATGCTTGAATGAGTCTGAGCGACCGACACTGAACCTATTATTTTATGCACGGGTTGCGTATTAACTGCTATAAATTTTTCAATCCTGCTGACGCCATGGGACCGATGTTGGGTCTGTTAAGTTATTTATGGTTTATGTATTAAAATGGTAAAAATGCTCTATTTCTGCTGACCAGCTTCCTTATGTCTTCACACGTTGTGCGTCCGTCAGTGAGTCTTTTATGCGAAGAATGAAGGCTGTTTACGCAAGGCTGGAACTGCTGCTCGCAATAGCACGCCAGGCTTTAACATCATAGCCACTGGTTTGAGATAAAACAAAGTTCTGTTTGGAATCTAGCTTCATGGAGGTGTGGGCGCTGACGCAAACGTGGAGAGCAGTTTATATTTGCTGTAATGTGAAGCAGGTCAAGAAGAATATTCAGTGTGATTTCAACCTCATTTCCACTATCTATAATAACCTACATGAGCAAATTAGCAGAAACATTGAGGTTTTTATGGACTAAGTGACGAGTTTACAAGTTTTTTGTATAACATGACGATTTTCTCATTTGAAGGATAAGAACAATAAGATGAATAAGAACAAACGGCATAACCGAGAGCTTAGCTGAAGAAGTACGCGAAATTAGCCTTCTTCGTCAACTGGGGCAGTGAGAGGGGCGCTAAGGGCTCTAGAAGCTCTTCGTCTTGTAACCCTCCGTCACTCAGCGTGACCGCTCTCATGCCTCCTGAGTGGCTCTTATGTCCGTCCTCAGCTCATAGTCAAGTCATACTCACCAGCTACTCAAGTCATAGGAATGTTGGAATAACAGACATCTCGAGTTTTGGAACAGACGGAAAGTGGCATCCATCTCGTCCACTGGCAGCCAACAGCGCTAGTCTGCGCGCTCGTTTTGGGTTTGTGGCGCTAGGGGTTAGGTAAGGTTAGTTTAGGCTAGAAGGATGCAGAAGAGGCTTGCTTAGTAACGCAGAGTAGGTTAGGTTATAGACTGGCCATGTAGATGCAGATGAGCCGTCAGTGATTAGGTTATAACATGGCCATGATAGTGCAAAAGAAGCTTAATTTCGACAAAGAGCATTGGAGGTAATGGCCTAGCCATGAGGATACAGAAGAAGCTTACTTGTTATCGCAGAGCAGGCTAGGTCATAACGTGGTCATTAAACACGGTTAAGAGGTTTACTTATTGACGATGCACAATGATCGACTAACCAATGACCGTTCTGGAGCAACAACGAACGTGATGCCCTTTGATTGGCATGTGAGGTAGCAGCATGTACTGCTGATGTGGAAATATTTTGCTACCGAGGGGAAAAAGATGAGCTGCCCTAGAGTAGAGATCATGCTAAACAAAATTTTCGGCGACGTTGCAAAAAACGTAAAAACTCGAAGACAAAAAATTTTACCGGCGGTCTATATGTGGGATGTGCCATGAATCAAGTTCCGATCGACAGTCGTTATCACTCACAATTTTTTTATATAACAGCTAAATTATACTGATTTCTGATTTGGCATAGGAGAAGAGAATGATCATCAAAATGAAATCCAATGCATAACAAAACTGCTGACACACACCCACACGAGGTTATTGTTATTAACGAAAAATAATTGCCGTGCAATCAATCAACGCATTTTGTGACACTTCCAACTTGCGTAGCATCAAACCATACCTATGCTGCAAAACTATAAGGATGGCTGGTCAAAACTCTATTATAAAAATATATTTTGCTGCTCCAATACCACTGATTTAGCTTAATATATTCGCGTCTAGCAGGACCAAACCGTACAAGCAAATATCACGGCCACAAATTCTCAAGCTAGCAGTCCATTCACTGGTCGTTCCTCGCTAATATTTAGTATGACCCAACAATAACGAAGCAAGCGCCTGTAACTGTGTTGACTCTGCAATATGGCGTTTGTTTGAGCCTACAAAACGACCATCGTCTCTTTGTTTGCATCCAACACCGGGGCGAGCGGGCTGAACCCTGAGCTGTATCTACGATGCCGACCCTAGCTGTTCCGCGAACAACCTTCTCTTCCAGATATATTGTTCGTAATTATTATGAATAATACCAATTATACCTTTCTTGAAGAAAATGCAATTGCAATTAACACCCAATGCTCAATAATATCGATTCGCTTTTTCCACGTGAAAGCGGTTGGAACCGAGACCCAGCTTTCCAACCCAGACTGGCATCTCATATACAGTATAAATGTTCCTTATACCCCATCGTGACATACGTACGTATAAGCCTGAATCGGTGTCATGTTCACATACATTCGAACATTTTTCCTAACCTTCATTTTGCAAATACTCAATGTATGACTTATCTATCAAACTGCTATTTTGGTCATGATTCCTTAATGGAACTTATTCAAACATTTTCTCGCGCATGTACTTTATTATAGTGGTATAAAATCAACCGTCAAATGGAGTTGGTCATGTCTTACTAATTGTTTGTTGACTTGCTTCAACGAATCAAATGGGGCTAATAACTCTTTTAATCAATGAAAAAAACGGTAACAATGTCGAAGATCGAATAATTTTTTCCTAATGTCATTATAGTGAGAAAATTTCAATGCATAATGAAAAAACTAACTATATAGCTTTCCATGCACTGCAGTCTGCATATTCCTGCTCATTCAAGGTTATATACAAAACATATCCCATGCTTGCATTAATACAAAACATGTCCCATGCTTGCATTAATACAAAACATGTCCCATGCTTGCATTAATACAAAACATGTCCCATGCTTGTATTAATACAAACATATGCAATGTGTGTATTAATACAAAACATATCCCATGCTTGCATATTACGCACCAGAATTTTGACACTGAATTTTATTCTCGTTGACTCGGATTTTTTTTTTCACTGATTTTTTATTCCCATTGACACGAAGAAACAGGAATTTTTATTCGTGTACTTATTAGGAATCTCATTAAGGAACTTTGGGCAGGCAATGCACAAGCTGTCCAAGTGTTTGCTCCGAACATTAAGCCTTCTAGCCAAGGTTTCAGCGCCGTCGTTTCCAATGAAGCTAAAGGAAGAATTTTCGTTACAGGCTTTTTTTTTCAAAAGTGCAAGTCATGAGCGGTCTGTTCAGGACAATCCCGGCCTCACACTACAATATTTCTAGCTGCTCCAGTCAATATTTGGCTTCTTAATGGAGTCCACAGCGGACGTACAGCAGAGCGCCTATACATCGCTCGGCCAAACGCGAGCTTTATACATGCGCATCACATGCTCCGACCGTGCGCATTATTCATGCGTGTCTCATGCTCAGAGTGTGCGCATTATTTATGCGCGTCTCATGCTCCGAGTGTGCGCATTATTTATGCGCGTCTCATGCTCCGACTGTGCGCATTATTTATGTGCGTCTCATGCTCCGACTGTGCACAATATTTATGCGCATCTCATGCTCCGACTGTGCGCATTATTTATGTGCGTCTCATGCTCCGACTGTGCGCATTATTCATGCGCGTCTCATGCTCAGAGTGTGCGCATTATTCATGCGCGTCTCATGCTCAGAGTGTGCGCATTATTCATGCGCGTCTCATGCTCAGAGTGTGCGCATTATTCATGCGCGTCTCATGCTCAGAGTGTGCGCATTATTCATGCGCGTCTCATGCTCAGAGTGTGCGCATTATTCATGCGCGTCTCATGCTCAGAGTGTGCGCATTATTCATGCGCGTCTCATGCTCAGAGTGTGCGCATTATTCATGCGCGTCTCATGCTCAGAGTGTGCGCATTATTCATGCGCGTCTCATGCTCAGAGTGTGCGCATTATTCATGCGCGTCTCATGCTCAGAGTGTGCGCATTATTCATGCGCGTCTCATGCTCAGAGTGTGCGCATTATTCATGCGCGTCTCATGCTCAGAGTGTGCGCATTATTCATGCGCGTCTCATGCTCAGAGTGTGCGCATTATTCATGCGCGTCTCATGCTCAGAGTGTGCGCATTATTCATGCGCGTCTCATGCTCAGAGTGTGCGCATTATTCATGCGCGTCTCATGCTCAGAGTGTGCGCATTATTCATGCGCGTCTCATGCGATGGGTGCGACGCATGCGTATTTCATGCGTTATGTGTGACGCATGAGCATCTCATTCAAAGAATTCTGTGGGTGTGATGGGTGCTGCGCTTGTGATTGGTGCTGAGCAAATAAGTTCTTATATTATCAGTCTGTTTATATCGCAAGTTCACAAGGAATTTAAAAACAAAGAAAACACCAAGCAAATTCGCCATATCGATATTGAAAACGTTTTTTGTTTGTTTAGCTATCAGACGTTATAAGTAAAGCTCGCTGGTTCGCCTATATATATACAACGACGTAAAGTAATCAGATACGTCACAGTAGGAAACCAAGTACCTAGTAGAAAATCTTTAACATTTCTGTTGATAACTTTTGGATATTTAATTCTTCATTTAAAGTTTAATTCTTATATCATGCATATTTTACTTATCACCCTATAATAATAATATAAGCCCAAAGTGGATTGGCAGATCGTCTGACCAGATGACTGATTGCTCTTAAATTTCGTGCTGATTACAAACCGTCAACCCAGAACGATTAGTATCCTTAATTAAGGATACAAAATTTGTATCCTTAATAAGCCTGTGATGATTGATTGGTCACGCACACCGTGACCATTCAAATGTCAGCCATGACTGTGACCACCAGACCAGCACGTAGGTCCCTGACCACATCACTAAATAATAGTATAGCTCTGACCACATCACTAATAGCAGTATAGCTCTGACCACATCACTAAATAATAGCAGTATAGCTCTGACCACATCACTAATAGCAGTATAGCTCTGACCACATCACTAATAGCAGTATAGCTCTGACCACATCACTAATAGCAGTATAGCTCTGACCACATCACTAAATAATAGTAGTATAGCTCTGACCACATAACTAATAGCAGTATAGCTCTGACCACATAACTAATAGCAGTATAGCTCTGACCACATAACTAATAGCAGTATAGCTCTGACCACATCACTAAATAATAGCAGTCTATAAGTTCACGACAGCCACTGATCTACAAAAGTGGATTCACACTCTGAAAATGAATGGGTAATGTTGTCCAAAAAGAGACGCTATTTCTGCAATATGCATTGATATGCCCTGGAGCCTAGCTAATATGGGTCGAGATCACCCACGCAAATGCAAAAATTGCATCGATATTTGTACAAGTGCCCCCTTAATTCTGTGAGTGCTCGTTATCATCAATATACATAACAAAAGCATTGCTCTGTATAAGTCAAAATGAAGACGCTCGTAAGGAAGGAGTCAATAAAAGAAGCGCTTTTATAGGTCGTCATGACGACCACGGTTACTCTGTAAATGTCAGACATCCCATGCATATGGAAGCACGGGTCACTTCTTTGCCTCCAGTCCTCAATGAACAATGAAGCTTTCTCTCATCCGCCTATTGAGCTATAATGATATGCAGCTGCTGCTATTTCGTCCACTCCCGTCGCCACGCTAATATTACACAAACGTTTTAATTTTCTGTCTAAAATATCGCACAAGAATGCCATCGTTTCTCCCCAATTATGTAACTTACTTAAATTATAACAAGCCTAAATTACTCTGTGACTAGGTTTTAAAGTAGGCGTACCATTCATTTTCGAGCTACTCAAAATGCACACTAACCAGTTCTTCATTAAAACCCATCATCCGGTATGTATTGAACGAAAATAATATCATAATTCAAAATATTATCGCTGTGCTAATCCATTTATTGCACCACCCAAATTTTTCTTTTAGCGGCAGAAAGAAGAACGAA
The DNA here is from genome assembly GCF_000764305.2 of Hyalella azteca. NCBI lineage: Eukaryota > Metazoa > Arthropoda > Malacostraca > Amphipoda > Hyalellidae > Hyalella > Hyalella azteca. Next base: position 44,046 of record NW_025931259.1, read on the forward strand.
AGACCAGCCAATTTTCCAGCACCTAGCTGCAGGATATGATGGTGTGGGCGAGCGTTGCATGTTGTAAGTTTTTCGACATGTGTTGCAAAAATATAATAGGTCATTGCTGGAAAAATATATAAACAAATTAAAAACTAAATGTAACCATTTTGAAACGTCTCGACGCATGTCAAAACGTTTTCATGTGATTAATATTAGATTAAAAGTAATTAGTAATATTATCCCACATATTCGTTCGATCGTCTTACCGTAGTTAGATTGAATGTTTACACATACGTAAACCACTTATAAACGTTTGCTCAAATTTTCTATACTTAATAGCTAATGATTGGCCTGGCATATCTCCGTTCGTCTTGAAGTATTTCATGCGAATATATTCTCGTGTGTTTTTTTTAATCATGTTATGTGTTAACTTCATATAAATGTTTGATAGTAAAGTTAACTTTAATGTGATTCGCAAATTTCAAAGATTATTGAAATGAAAATATTCAACAATTTAAAAAAATGAATCATTACTTCTAACTTGTGAAGAAAATTCATAATTAGGACCTTTACGCAGCAAAGCCTCATGCACGAAGGTTTTAAGCTTGTTTACATTCATTTTTAATGAATATTTGCGATAGAAAAGAAATCGTAATAGGAATAAGGGCTGAGCTGTTTAAAAGGATGGCACCAAAAATAATTCCTAACAGTAATAATTCTAAGGGTTTTAGCCAAAAAAATAAAATTGTTCTTTCTCGACTTAATATATCAAGTATTTATCTCATCAATTCACATTTTTGACGGAAACTAAATTACTTATTACCTCACCAAAATGGCACCCGGAGGTAAGAATGCATTAACATTTTAAAAAAGCGTTTCAGTGCAATTTTTGCTATTCCTTTGCATTTTTTTTAATGAAAAGTTATCCATGAATATAACATGATAAAGCAACATAACAAAGTTTCGTTTCCTCATAATATTAATTTCTCAATTTTTCCAGCTATACCAAATATGCTAAATTATACACAAATTTGTGACAGAAATACAAATGTTAAAATACATCCGGTGGAACGAGAAGATGTGAGCGTGTCCAAACCTCAAGTCATTAGGTGGTCTATCCTCCAGCGACATCGAAGCGTATCGGTCTGACCTTTAACTCGACCATCACATCATTCATGAGTACGGCTCAGAAAAGAAAAAACACAACACGCACGTGTAGTTAAAGACGGTGACAATAGGAACTCTAATACCGAAGAAAAATATACTTGTGATGCCAACGAAAAATAAGGCGTCTCAGTCACACTTGTGGACCGGAGATGATCGTAATGCAGTAATGAGGTCCCCGAAGGCTAATTTACGCATACCTGTGTCGAACTGCGACATCTTGTTACTCCGACTGATTTCATAGTTTTATAATAACCCGCTGAGGGCTTTGAAGAACTTCTTTACGATCACGGCTGTGTTCAACTGTTCAGGTATAAAAGAACAGTTCCACTTGCGGGTCTCGCTTGAGAAAAGAAAATAAATCCCAAGTGAACGCTTTGAGTAGCCATAACGTAGCAGTTGTAGTCGCAAAAAGTGTTCATGTAATTTAGAAGACCTGAAGTGAAAAAATTCTTCTTGTTTTGGTTCATTTTTACTCATGAATTTCGCAGCCAGTAGCACGTGTGATATTTGGGCAAAATATCATTAAAAATAATGATTGGAAGAAATTAATTAAATAATTAGAAATAAATTGTTCGTTCTAGTAATGATGTTTCAATGCCATCTGAAAATTATCAGTACTTATATGAAATTTAAATTCAATTTCGTTGAAGCACACCCCAAAAACGTTACGAAGGTGAAAAATTTTATAAATTTGTTACTATTTACTTATAAAATTAATTTGTAATTTTAACATTCTTTTGTTACCTGGATAGAAAATCCCTGCGATTTTGTTATCTCTCCATTACAAATCCCGTTATTGCGAAGCCAATTACTTCATTTATAATTTTTAAACCATAATGTTAATGAAAGAGTTGTTCTCACGCTCACCATTAACATAGAATTCCTTCTAACTTTGGTCTAAAAATTTTGATTTATGTAATCTTTGAATAGAAATCAGATTTTAAATGAAATGTAAATTTTTCATTGTAATCACTCCCATTTCTTGGTTTACATGCCTCTTCATGGAGACACATCACCTTAAAATACAATTCCAGGTTTCGGTAATATAATATTATATAATAATACATAATATTCTATATAGTATTATATTCCATTAACATACAGAATAATATTCCACCCCAGGTATTCTGGATACCAGCTTGAGTCCTTGTATATTTACAGCGCCAAACTTCAGACAAACAATTAAACACAGAAAATTGAAAATTATACAATGGATGTGTGCATTGGTTACGTTTTCTTGAATTCTTGCTTAGACTTGAATAATTAATTTGTCTGCACAAATTAATCAATTTGAAATTTTTTTAAACATTATGTGATATGTCACTGAATTTTCGTGATTCCTCGAATATTTCGTTAGACTTTTTGGCCGTTCGTGATACTCAGCGAATCTTTTATAGCTCAGCTCCATTATTTCGTAGGTCTCATGCACCATTGAACGTAGTTAATGTATTCGTGAACCAAAGGTTATAACTATTCTTCTTAAATACCAAAATGCAATATTAAAAAATCTCATTGAAAATGAGCCAATCGGTATTACTTGATCACAAAATAAGAAACCTACATACTCACGCTCATACAGTGTCACACCCAAAGTATATAGGTACTTACATTGGCAGCAATAGGTAAGCAAGCTAGCTGTATAACATATATCCTATACCTAGATTATATTGAGGCAAGGCATCTATTGAATAGGTAAGACTGAAAGCACCATATACTGATAGTGAGCTCGGAAGCTATATATACGCTCGCCATATTTCAGGAGCCCCAATACATCAGTTAGATTATGGAGTCAGGTATACATCAGCGTCCTTCAATGGCGACCAAATTAAACAGCGATATAAATTGCCAGGGGATTACAGTCGTAAACTATATGCTCTGAACTGCCGCGACATTCATGACGGTACAGCATATGAGTACAGCTCTCCAGGATATCTGTTTAGCGTATATAAAGTCCTCGGTTAGCACTCTATATGCGTCACACATTGACTTCCATTAGTCGAGACGCGATCAGTGCAGTCCAATGGAATAAAATTCTCGTTATAATCCTGTTCAACAAAAGAGATCTCGCCCACGTGATCAACAAGCAGGAGTTAATGATAGTTCTTCTTTTATCATCTCCTTACAGAAAGTCTTGAAACGAATCCCGGAAATTACTTCAGTCACAAGTCAGGGTAATCCAGAGCTCAGACTGTGACAATAGTCAATGATCAATAGGACGTTCGTGGCTTCTATACGACGCGGTATTGTGAAGCGACAATGAGGAACTCATTGAGCGAGTGTTTCAGAAGTTTTGACAATATCCTATTGTTGTCACAAGCGTATATATATATTGCAAGGCTCACTGCAACTGATATATGTACGTATAAGTGTATGATGAAAGCGGTCATTGAGCTAGTGTTTCAGAAGTTTTGACAATATCCTAGCTATTGTTGTCACAAGCGTATATATATACTGCAAGGCTCACTGCAACTCATATATGTATAAGTGTATGATGAAACCGGTCATTGAGCGAGTGTTTCAGAAGTTTTGACAATATCCTAGCTATTGTTGTCACAAGCGTATATATATACTGCAAGGCTCACTGCAACTCATATATGTATAAGTGTATGATGAAACCGGTCATTGAGCGAGTGTTTCAGAAGTTTTGACAATATACTATTGTTGTCACAAGCGTATATATATACTGCAAGGCTCACTGCAACTCATATACGTATAAGTGTATGATGAAACCGGTACGTGTTCAAGGAGCACCAAAAACTTATAAGACGGTTTCCCTTTACAAATATTTAATACAGCAATGAAATTAATTAATTTTTATTGAAACAATGACACATAGTGTTGCATTTTCTGTCGTACAGTTAGAAAAATATATGTGTTATATTTTCAAATAGATACCCACTTTCTTACCCATATAGCGAACGCGCCTATAACAATGATATGCACTTTTGCCGGGCCAAACTAGGTCAGGATGGTACAAACTATGGCAAAAAATGCATCGCTATTGGGACAAACTACCTCATTTCTTTGAGTGTACGAAGCACGCTTGTCCACAAGATTTCTTTTCGCCGCATTCGGGCCGCAAGAATGGATAAAAGTTTCGTTCAATTCTCCTAAGAGAACTTCGGTTTAGTGCGTAATCCTGAGGTGCATCCTGCTGCATCCCTAGGACCGGGGATGAGGAGTGGGGTAAAGATGATGATGAGGTATGATGATGAAGTATGATGATGGGGTATGATGATGAAATATGATGCATAAGGAATATGTTTGCAAGGAGTCCCAGAAAGAAGGGTGAGCTTGCAAAGGATGCAAAAGTCATTGTTTCTCTTTGATTACTCATCGCAATTAGTCAGGGGTAAAAATAATTTTGAAAGTTATCACACATAAAATCACTTTTTGGCGCACATCACTCAATAAAAACGAGCAACTAGCTTTGCTTGTATTGACGACGGTTACAATATTAATTTGATTTCGATTACATCATTTCAGTCTGAGTTTTAATCCTGATATATATAGGCCTTAATAATGTTGCAGACATATATCAGTATTTCAGCTAGAATTTTAAAGCCGAAATGCTGTAATAATAAATAATACTAGTATATGCTGAGATATTGAAACATTTTGAAAAATTTTGAGCGATCGGCGGATGGGAAAATATCAAATTGACTTCTGATTTTGAAACCATTTCCAAAATCTCTTTGAACGTTCGTTTTTTAGTCAATGATGCTCAGTTTAGAGCACGTTGAAACTGGGTGCTACTGAAAAACTTCCCGTACATAACAATGAGAGGCGTTAAAATAATTTCAAAAGCAATATGATGATGTAGTTTCAATAACTTAAGCTCAACAAATATCATATTGTAAAGTCTTTCCAATAAAATGTGAATCAATGCATTTACATAAAAAAGTGTATGCTCAATAAAGTTTCATAGGTAAAAATTCTCTTCAAAGAGTCTACACCCGATAAAAGACGCAATCAGAATTTACATTTTTATCGTCAGTTCGACTTATCACAACGAACTATAGAGCCCGCAACCGCTGGACAAGCGAACACAATAAGTGAACGGCCCAACCAAGCTTGTAAGCAAGCGATTGAACTGAAGCTTGTAATGCAGCTCATTACCGCTATTATTCAGAGTATCTGATGTGACACCCTTGGCGCTTGCAGAACCTTGTATAATTCACTTCGCAATGCACGCGTCTATGCTATCCATCAATAAATTTCAGAAGCAGTATATTGGATTCCAGTCACTGGAATATAACTTTAGTCTGAGCCAAAGTTTTTCAATTTTACGTACACGTGTCGAATGAACCTACATGTTTATATTTATTACTAAGCACTGCATTTGACCTTTTGATACCTCGGTTCACTGCATATGAAAAGGTTGACTGAACTCCAGACAAAAGTATAAGCCAAACGAATTGCCTTTAGCAATAAAACGAACGACATGGCCAGGAATAGCCAAGCTACAGTAGCTTGCGTGATATATGGTAGGTTGCACAAGATGTAAAGCATAATCCTCTGTAATGAACATGACTGCTCAGTATATAAATCAATCCATGATAGCAAGCATGATTTGGTGAGACACAAAATTAAGCCACGCAAAGAAGCCCAAACGCGCAAAGCGAAAGAACGCACTAATTGAAGCACGAATTGCAACCTCAAACCTGCTCATTGAACGTCGTATATATCATCCACCGCTGCCACTGGGACTCTTGCTCTCGTTACCACATCCACAGTCCTGCTGAGTGAACGTCTTAGCATCCATCGCTGCCACTGAAAACCTGGATTCGGGTTTGATCATTTAACTCTGAAAACATTGAACCATTGGCATCCACTTAAGCAACCGGCAATTTTGAAATTTTAACTTATTTTGTTTTGTAAGCGGTGATTGTTATACTGCTTTCTTTTTTAGACCTTCTCGTGCTCTGTGCTACATTAGATATTTAAAAATAAAATTTACACTCAAAATGTATATATTATTATCAAGTAGCAGGATTGTATTCACCTTTTAAAGCTGTTCTCTATAACATTCGGCTTTTTGTAAATAGTCAAGTAGTAACTCAGCGATGGTTTCAGTGCTAATTTTTTGCAAATTATTTAAAAACTCAGAGGCATAGTCTTCCATAAATTTACGTACCAATTAACATGGATATTCGCAGACAGTTTTGTTGAAGAAATTTAAGTGAATAGTCAATGGCAAGATGAAGTTTGAGACAGAGAATGACTTCATGTAATTACAACGGCAGGCAATACAAAATAACTTCAGAAAACGCGTCACTGCAAGGCGAGAAACTAGCTGCGCTGCAAGGCTGTCTTGGGAGACGAAAGTTAATGTAATGTATTGCTAATGTGAATGATGAAGGTGAATTGCAAAGAATTCTAAACCTCTGAGGAAATTTAATATTTAGAGAAATGCCGAAAACAAAATGTTCAAAGCTGATTGAAATCAATATTAACGCTAAACATTTAATGAATTTTGTCGTGTCTGAAAGAAATTGTAGGAGAAGACGCACAAAAATATTATTCCAGAAGGTATTAAAGATTTATGTCGAAACTGAAAGATTGGATACACAAAGTTATATTCTTGATGTGTAAAAGTAACGAGTTTGGTTGGAGTGAAAAGCAATCCTGATGTAGAGTTGGTTAAATATGAGGTTCAATACATATAGAGAAAAGCATGTACTGTACCACTGTAGGCAGGCTAGGCCACAAAAGCCTCTAATACATTAACAAGAAGCTTTTAAAGTCATCCTTATCGCTTACCTCAATCAGACGAGGGCGGGTGTCCTGTAAAGGATATCCGATAAAATTCGCCCCCTCGACTTTTGATGATATTGTGATGGCAGTCAGCTAAAGATGCTTTAAATACACTGCCGTCGAAGATGCCGGCACTTCTTCACTTGGCCACATAAATGGTCCATTAGACGCCTTTAGCTCTCGCAACCTAACCATAAGCTGACATAATGTCTGGCTGCTCGCGACAACAATTTCGCTCGCATTCACACCGTCCTAAGCCTTCGATACTTGGACACTTTATGCGTCTCTTTTGGCATGCGCATCTCAAAGCGTATACATAAAACTTCGCTGATACACAACCTACCTTACGACACAATGAATCGAATCTTTCGCTTTATTTAACGTCTGTAGAAGCAGCTGTGATGAACGAGCTCAGTAGGTGCTGGTTCCTCCTTATGTGGAGCGTGGATGAGCATGGAGTGTGGTCAATAATTTCGTTAATACTATATAATCATAATTATTTATTTTGTAATGTTTCATATTTTTCGTGTTCTGTCACATTATTCACCCCAAAAGCTGCTTGGAATTATTAGAAGCAATAGAGGCGAATAAAGCTTAGTTTAATAATACATGATTAAACCTTTCTTGTGGGGATCAGCCACTTATTTTCAGGTATTCAAATTTAGAGTGCAATTTCCAGCCTTTTTCACATTGTTTTTTAATTGTTCATGCTATAACTAAACACATCATGGCACCCAATTTACGTTTCAGTGCAAAGAAAGATCACTCGAAATTTATTAATATTTTTTTATAGGAATTCAGTTCACATATTGACCGCTTATTTGAATGTGAATATTTTTTTACTATGTCATTTATGAAAAGTGCCATTTATGTCCTACGTAAAAATTTACTCCATCAAAGAGCTTTTTAAAATTGTAACTCGAGGTGAAAAGCGATCATTCACAGAACAAAATAATCATATACAGATTTAACTGGACTCAATATTATAATTTTAAAAAATAATATTATTATTAATCATCAACAATAACAATAAGGAAAGTGATACGGGCGTCGGATTTCAACAACAAAAATATCTCGAAAATCAGATTCAGTAGATAAAGCTGAGCTCGGATCGCCGTATTCACTGATGTTTAGCTTTGTTTCCAATTAGAAGCTATTTGAGTTAGCCCAGCCTTAAGAATACTTATAACAGCTAGGTTTTAAACTTGATCAGTTATTGAATCATGTTGCATGGATTAGAAATCAGAAAAATTAATAATCTCGATAACTTTTAACTGTTTTAACTTTCTCGATAACTGTTTACAAATGTACATTTTCTTATTCACGTACGTGTGTAATGTGCTACTATTTAATTGATGTGAGGTGATACTGTGATATTTCGATACGATTAAATAGTGTTGCAATACGTAAAGTAGTATCTTATCACATCAAATTTCTCAGAAAGCTCTGCTCAATTTGAACAATAGTTGGGAGATATATGTCGTGCTCTCTCTATTGAGATTTGATATATCTGTAAGATTGTCATCTGATTTCACTAATCAGGAATGTTCAATCAAGACGAGAACAACTCTCACACAAATGTCTACAGACTTTTTATTTTCACGATCACAATTACGGTCAGAAAATTGCAGCATCAATTAATACATGCAATTTTCTTCAGATGTGTTAATATCAAATGTTTCTGAACGACAACAATTGTATTTTGATTGAAAAATTTTCTTTGATTTATTGTAATATTTTCGATTCTATCTCCCCTCTTCATGACCACCGCCGCCATAGAACTAGAAACGAACATAAGTTTAGGCAGCGCCATTCCTCTGCAACGTTGAAGGGGCGCTACGAAGCTTCAATATTGCATTAGAGACGCTCTTTATGAAGGCAGCGGCTCTATATATGCTGCATATCGGCTATAAACATTTCGAGTAATACGGCCCAGATTTGACACTAAAGGCCCCATCATTTCCAGCAATGGTGCCTGCTCCCAAACTCAGCTTTATCGATGCAATAACTTCCCAGAAATGTGTCAACTCAAGCAACGTTTATCCCGGCATAAAGTTCGACAGATGTGAAGTTTCTGCGTATATTGCAGGATTCGGTGAGCGAACCGTGACTTTGACCCGCAAGCTTCCACGCAAAGAACGATATCATAAAACTTGCGGTAAATAAAGTTGTGGTATACCGCAAAATTTTTTAAAGACTTTTTGACCACTCGTCAACTTTTCAGCCGTTGTTATGAGAATCCTTTTAATGTTGTCAATGCTATTAGCACCAAAATGCCTAGTAACGTAAGTTAATGGCAGTTGACAAAGCTAATTTGACAACTACCATCATTGTCAAATTATCTCTGTCATCCTTGTATTTGTCAAATTGTTGAAACCATCATTGGGATATAATCCAACGAAAATAGAATATTTAAAAAGATTAATGAAGCTTTACATATTAAGGTGCACAATGTTACTAAAATAAAATAATATATGTAGAGAAATAGTAACTTTATACTACTTGGTGAAATATTTTATTATTATTATTTATATCATCAAGTGATTTGCTCTTTCGACATATTTCTACTTTTTCACTCATGGTTGAAAGGCCTGTTCAACATTAAAAAATTTCATTCCAAATAATCACTTGATTTGGAATTGGTTCCTATATTGATGTTTGAACTTCATCAAGAAAATTAATTTACTTTGGTAAATTTAATCCATGAATCAAATAGACAACACGAAGCAAGGGTTAAGGAGTAAAATATGCATGAAAATATACAATATTTACCCTAACAATCAACTTCTGATCTCCCGCCGTCCATCGGATCAAACACAAGAACTGAGTTTGTTTATCAAATGAAGTGTTGATTAACACAAGGATCATCCCTCCTAACAAATAAATAATTAATTAAGCAGTTACCCCGGCCTGGCTTGCACTTCTAACAGGTGTTCAGGGGATCGATATTCAGGAGCCTTTTTTTCATGCGTTTTCTTGTTGGCATTTAGAGGACGTGCGATCATTTCTGGTGTTAGAAATGTTGATGTGGATGAGTTAGAACCAGAAGCGATAGACTCGTTTTAATGTAATATTCACAGAATTAACATATCTTATTCACAACATTCACCACACATGCTTGTTGAGTCGCCACGTGTTAAAGAAATGGCTGCCAAGAAACATATTTACAAATTATCTTCACTGACTCTATATTATACAGCTAAATTAAAACATAATGTGGGAAAATTTTCGTTCTAGCATCAATTTTGTGCTGCCAAAAAAAGGAACTAATATGTTAAGAAAAACCCAATCTCCAATACAAAAATTGAATAAGTGTAACCAATAAAACAAAAAATTTACAAAATCGCTTAAGAAATCTTATTTGCGAGGAAATTTTTTGCGCTCTGCCATTTCATTGAGCGGAGATGCATGAAAAACTTGTATAAATAATTCATAAAAAAACTGTAGCTCAAATCAAATCCAATGTAAATTAATATAATATACCAAAAAATAGTTCACTCCTACCCAAATGTTGTCAGTAGAGAAATTTGTGGCTGCATAGCATTATATTATGCCCACTCCGTAATAAACATGTTTACTAACAGCGCAAGAGGACCCCACGTATCACCAGCTTTAGAAACAAAGGCTTAGCACAGCTATACACTAGCTCAATTTTATTATACGCTGGCTCCACTTAGTAATACATTGACTTGACTTCATAAACTCGCTTGACTTAGTCATACCCTGGCTTAATTTAGTAATCTACTGGCTTAACTAAGTTATACGCTGACTTAAATTAGTGAAAGTAATACACTGACTTAACTTAATAACCTGACTTGATTTAGTAATACCCAGGCTTAACTTAGTAATTATTAGCTTAACTAAGTGATACACTGACTTAACTTAGTGAACTGACTTGATTTATTCATAGCCAGGCTCAATTTGGGAATCTACTCGCTTAACTAAGTTATACAGTGGTCCAACTTATTAACACTGACTGACTCAACTTATTAACTGACTCAACCTCTATTACAACATTCCTAAGTACACGCAGGAATTATGTCACCTTCCTAACTGCATAGGCGTTCGCTCACACCCAACAGGGTGCATGTATCAGTTTTCGAGCTATGCATCACAAGTAAGTGCAGCTTTGAAAAGTTCCCAGGCTGGTAGAGTTGCTGCAGGCCTGCCTATATAGGCCTATGCTGCTCGTTAATAGGCGAACTGCGGCTGCTGCTTCTGGACCTCACACCATAAGCGCGGCAGGGGTCGTAGTTACACCGCATTTCTAAACGAACCAAAAATACAGGAAATGCTCTTGGGCAAAAATACTGAAATATAGCTTGGTATTATTTGGCGCCAGATATGGACCGGCCTGACACTTGAGATATTCCTGGCCATTAGGTTATGCAGTCATTACCAACTTACACATAATTGGCCACAAGAAGACGAACTAAACGTACATATATACAGCACACACATTTAGACATGGCTGGATACGTGAAATTATTCATATCTATGATAAAAAATGTGAGCAATATGTTTTTGAAACGGGAAGAAATTTATATTTGTAACATAATTATATTATTTATATTATATTGTGACGTGTGACGTGTATAATATTAGAGCTCGTTCGTGTGACGCATATTATATCAGAGCTCGTTCGTGTGAGGTATATTATATCAGAGCTCGTTCGTGTGACGTATATTATATCAGAGCTCGTTCGTGTGACGTATATTAATGGTGGTGTGGTAGTGTGGTGGTGGTGTTGGTGCACGTGGTGGTTTGGTGGTGGTGTGGTGGTATAGTGTTGCATATGGTGTTGAAAGATAAATATTAAAAACACGAAGAATTCGCTACAGTAAGCAGCCTTGTTTTTATTAACATGAATATCCCCCACGATGTCGATATTTAGGCCGATACCAGAGCCTATAATATTAGCAGGTTCAGCAGTACACTCTGGGAAATAGATGAGTCATACTGTGCAAATACTGACACACTAGGTGCATAGCACTGATACGCTCATATTCCGGGCCAAATTGGGCAAGAATGACCCAAACTAGGTCAAAAAGTGAATTGAATTTTGGACAAAATTTCACTTATATCTATGGGTGTAGCCTGATGGTCTCTGGATGCTCCCAACAGCAATGCGTCTCGCTTCCTTTCTCTCCGCTTAATCAATAATATTATATGGAATAAAAAAAATTAGCATAAACAATGAAAGTATTCTGAATTTATTTTTTCCTGATCATTTCCGTAAGGTATAAAGCGGTGAGGCTATGCCGGAACGCGTCTTTCATCCAGTGACGCGGACGCCGCGTATGTCCGTCCGACTTTATTTCGATGCGAGACAAATGATGCGAGATGAAGTTTAAGCTGAAGTTTAAACAGACTAATTGCCTCCCAAAGTCTAAACATAGCGGAAGATAAGGGTATTACACATCAAACATGAACATCAATACCATATAATTTATCGAGATGAAAGTGGGGAAAAAAATGTGGTAAAATTACTCGTTGTATGGCATCAACATAAATGCCATATAATTTATCGAGATGAACAAACGTGAACATAATACCACATGATTAATCAAGATCAAAGTGGTGAAATATGTCGTAAAATTACGAACTGCATGGAATATTTTTTAAATCTTGAACGTGACCTAATGAAGGTAATTTTAATCAACGCCCGGAAACATAATGGACGTTTGAGGTCTTGTAGATTTGTTTATAAAATTAAGCCTAAATCTTGGATTTATGATTAAAAAAGAAGACACTTAAAGTTTTGAATTGTTCATCATGTTATGGATCCCTATACGTTTTTTTCCGAACATTCGTGAATAGAATTGGATAAGAATCTTTAAAATCAAACAATTTTTTACTCGTTCCGAAACAATCATGCGCTATAATTTCGAATATAGGTTTCGAATATAGGTTCCGAAACAATCATGCGCGATAATTTCGAATATAGGTTTCGAAAATTTCACGAATTCAATTCCGACTAATTCTTGACCATTAAAATTCATGCCATTAAAAGTTACAATCAGAATAATAGTTCTAATCATATACTTTTTTTGCTAGGTATAAAGTAAAACATTGCAATGGATATCATCCGCAATTTGATCTCTATTAACCGGTAACTACTTGACGCCGAAGCATTGAACTTGGGTCGCATTTCACCTATCAAGACCAGCATTTTATAAATCAAAATATTGATGAATTTCATATATGTGCGTTATTCATTTCATTCACAAGTATTGTATTAGAATCAGAGACAAGCAGTAATCCGGCACTCAGCACCAGTATTAAAATGACGGCTATGCTAAGCGTGCTCATCTGCAGTCTTTAATTAGAGATATAGATGGGTATGGATGACCCATTTAGAAGAGTCAACCGCGTGCAAATAGCGATGCACTTTTTTGACTCACTTGCCCATTTGTGGGTCACACAAGTGAGTCATACCTGATATTTAAAGAGCGAGTAATAGGTCAGGATGACATACAAATGGGCATGTGGGTCAAAAGAGTACATCTTCCGTCTGTAGCCACATTACCGAACTTATAATAGCATTTTTGCATCGTTAGCACCTACCTACCAGCATGTTTTTGATGGCGAAAAGTGCATATAGAACATGTAAGCATATGCTAATTTACCGCAGTAAAAACTCGAAACTCCTACAGTTGATTCACACACATCAAATGTATACAAACATATTTAACTACTATTGTGTATACACCTGCAAATTACATGTTTTTGAATTTTTACGAAATAAAAACACATTTAAATTCAAAACAGGGTCCGGCCCTAAACAAGGCAAGAGAATTGCAGTAGTAGAGCCGATCTTGAGCCAGAATGTCGCATTTTAGAGACTAGACGGCCGAATACAGGATCTGGCAATGCTGCTTTCAATTCTGCTTTCGGTATCCTATCATAAGATATCCTATAGAGATATTAATATCCTATAATGCAGTTAATATGTTATGATATGTGCTGAGTCCTGCTACGGATGTTGGCTGAATATCATTATATTATTTAAAAATATAACTCAGTACTCACTGCAGTGAGTGACAAGTCATTTTAGCAACGTGTTCTCAGCAGCAGCAACTGCTAAGTCCCCGTAAATATTAGTGTACTCAGTAGCAGTTCTGTCGGTAAAGTCGTTCAATTACATATACAATTCTTCCCTCAATCTTGCTGTATGAGTTTTGACACAACAAACCGCAAGCTTTCAAATTAATTTGAGCTCGTTTTTATCATAGTAATATTAATACTTTTATTAATATTATATATATGATTGATTTATGTAGTGGTTCAGTCATTTTAGCAACGTGTTCTCAGCAGCAGCAACTGCTAAGCCCCCGTATATATATATTAGTGTACTCAGTAGCAGTTCAGTCGCTATACATAGTCGTTCAATTACATAATATTATAAATATGATTGTCTTCTGTAGTAGTTCAGTCATTTTAGCAACGTGTTCTCAGCAGCAGCAACTGCTAAGTCCCCGTAAATATTAGTGTACTCAGTAGCAGTTCTGTCGCTTTAGTCGTTCAATTATATATATAATATTATAAATATTATTATTTTATGTAGTGGTTCTGTCATTTTAGCAACGTGTTCTCAGCAGCAGCAACTGCTAAGTCCCCGTAAATATTAGTGTACTCAGTAGCAGTTCTGTCGGTAAAGTCGTTCAATACACTCAGCACCAGTATTAAAATGACGGCTATGCTAAGCGTGCTCATCTGCAGTCTTTAATTAGAGATATAGATGGGTATGGATGACCCATTTAGAAGAGTCAACCGCGTGCAAATAGCGATGCACTTTTTTGACTCACTTGCCCATTTGTGGGTCACACAAGTGAGTCATACCTGATATTTAAAGAGCGAGTAATAGGTCAGGATGACATACAAATGGGCATGTGGGTCAAAAGAGTACATCTTCCGTCTGTAGCCACATTACCGAACTTATAATAGCATTTTTGCATCGTTAGCACCTACCTACCAGCATGTTTTTGATGGCGAAAAGTGCATATAGAACATGTAAGCATATGCTAATTTACCGCAGTAAAAACTCGAAACTCCTACAGTTGATTCACACACATCAAATGTATACAAACATATTTAACTACTATTGTGTATACACCTGCAAATTACATGTTTTTGAATTTTTACGAAATAAAAACACATTTAAATTCAAAACAGGGTCCGGCCCTAAACAAGGCAAGAGAATTGCAGTAGTAGAGCCGATCTTGAGCCAGAATGTCGCATTTTAGAGACTAGACGGCCGAATACAGGATCTGGCAATGCTGCTTTCAATTCTGCTTTCGGTATCCTATCATAAAATATCCTATAGAGATATTAATATCCTATATGTTATTATCTGCTCTGAGTTGGCTACGAGTGCTGGCTGAATATCATTATATTGTCAAAAAACGGCAAAAACTTAGTTAAAATTACAGATAATAAAGCAGGTTGGACTCAGCAGTGTTACCTATAGGTCTGACTAGCGTGAACTCGGCAACATCAAAAACCTTACAATGATGAGTGTACTCTGTAGCAGTTCAGTCGGTGAAGTCGTTCAATAACTTAATATTATGAATACGATTGTATATATTCTATAGTGGTTCAGTTTAGCAACGTGTTCTCAGCAGCAGCAACTGCTAAGTCCCCTTAAATATTAGTGTACTCAGTAGCATTTCAGTCGGTGAAGTCGTTCAATAACATAATATTATGAATATGATTGTATGTATTCTATATTGGTTCAGTTTAGCTACGTGTTCTCAGTAGCAGCAACTGCTAAGTTCCCGTAAATATTAGTGTACTCAGTAGCAGTTCAGTCGCTGTAGTCGTTCAGTCGTTGAGAGCAGCAGTTGGCAGGGCGGTAACGATGGCAAGTAACCACATCCCGAAGCTAGTCGCATATTTCTCAACAAAGCTGACATTTTTGTGAACGTTCTCAGCGACTGCGTTCATGACCAAGGGAAGAAAAAAAAGAGTCCAACTCCCCGCCAGTCACGTCGTTAATGCCATTGTCATGTGAGCTATACAGTTAAAAATATGCGTTTGTTTCACAAGAAATGAAAGCCAAAAATTCTTCCTCTATGTTCTCACTTTCTTGAAAGTTCTTCTAAACAAAGAGCTTTGCAGTTAAATTTGGACCATGAATTGCGTTTTTAGATCTACATTTTAGAGAGTGTTGTAAAATAAGCTATAGATTCCACTTCACATCAATTAGTTACTTACAGTTTTTGTACTAAGTAATCACTTAATTGTCAATTTCTTTCTTAATTAATAAGAAATCTAACACAAAATATCAAACGTATCAGTTTAAGACACCGGTACTCATACGAACATACTTCTTGACGATCACGGTGAATTGAAAAATTAGACAAGCCCAAGTTCTAATCATTAATTCAACATCGTTTATATTCTCGGCTACATGATTACCCAATTCCGTCGATTTTGAACATCACTGAAATAATACAGCAACCTAGAGGTCTCGATTCCCCATTTCAATGCTCCGCGTTTGTTCTGTTATACTGATTAGTTATGTTGTACGACTGAGATTCATAAATCAAATTCCGTTTAGAAAAGTTTTCCATTTTCTTTGCATATATTAAAGTTAGTCATTGGTATAATATTCAAGGCTTAAGAATAGGCATTATTTAATGGGGAGTCTAGACTAGGCATTATTTAATGGGGAGTCTAGATTGGGCATTATATATAATGGGGAGTCTAGACTAGGCATTATATAATGGGAGTCTAGACTGGGCATTATATAATGGGGAGTCTAGACTGGGCATTATATAATGGGGAGTCTAGACTGGGCATTATATAATTTGGAGTCTAGACTGAGCATTATATAATGGGGAGTCTAGACTGGGCATTATATAATGGGAGTCTAGACTTGGCATTATATAATGGGAGTCTAGACTGGGCATTATATAATGGGAGTCTAGACTTGGCATTATATAATGGGAGTCTAGACTGGGCATTATATAATGGGAGTCTAGACTGGGCATTATATAATGGGAGTCTAGACTGGGCATTATATAATGGGAGTCTAGACTGGATATTATATAATTTGGTTGCTGGTATATCAAATTCAACGTTCCATGACCACTTCACACAAGCCTGGCGAGCCATCACAAAGTTCGTGACCAAAAAGCAAAAAAAAACATATTGTATGTTCACTAAAATTACATACATTGTTTGCCAGGTCGTGATTTCAGCTTGAAAATATTAAAAAAATAGCTTTCACGAATTAAGATTCATGTCTGATTTGTAAAACCGAAGAATCGAAGGTTTAGCTTGAGGAACAAAGTTGCGTAACAAATTTTGATCACAAGATGCTAAAGCAGCTACATGCTTGCGGCTCAAGCAGGTATGAAAATGCGTTAAACACATTAAAATTCGGAAGCCATGACGATGTTTAAGTAAACAAACAGGTGTAAAATCTGGTGGGTATGTAGCCCATGTATCATTGTAATGGAAAGATTGCGGTCAGATAATAGGATTAACCACATATATATGCGTTCTCCAGGTGTGACTTCGATGACTCGAAAAAAAACTGTTAAAAAATTATTATTTTTCGTATCGTGTGCCATAAATTAACAGGTGAGAATCTGAAATACCAAACAAAACGCTCAAAAAGATCGTAAAAGCTGCAATCGCATCAAAATATTCATCGTGTAATGCGCCAGCAGAGGCTTTCTCATTCAAGGCATGTATTGCTATTAATGTGAAGTTAGAATGTTTAGCACCGCGATATTATGGCGTGCGTGGAGCTAAGCTCGATATGAATGTTCCCTACGCAGTCATTAGCACCTCTTGCCAACAATCACTTGTGAAATTTACTCTTATGAAGAGTCAACAGAATCTATTCGATGTCCCATAACTCGACGCTAAGACGCAGTAATGAAAAGTAAGGGTGAAGAGAATCGAGAAGCTCCAGCAGTTTCATTGCGAGAAAACTTGAGAAAGTTCGAGGCAGTCTAAAATTTTAGCGCAGAAGTGATAGATTATGAGTCTTATTGATAAATACATGAAAATCTTAGGACGTGTTATTATTTTCCATTGCATATGATTATTTACAGATATCTACTCAATTTTTCTTTTTTACTCAAACAGAAAATAAACTGAAACACAGATTGGTTCCGTGATTATTGTACTTCTTGTTTTGTCCTCAATTTTTAAAAGGGACCAGCGTCCTTGGGAAAAAATCAAATTTTCTCTAATTCAGGTTTTTTTTTCTAAAAAAAACTTTTTTTACTTGGGTCTACAAATTATTGTAAAATATAAGTGATAAAACGTAGTGAAGCTTCTTGCGGTCGGCAGTCGGACAATAAATCTATGCTTACAATGGATCAGTTCTGGATGCGGTAACATGTATGCGTCACTTATCAATAAAAATTGGAAGATCAATCGACATCTTGGCCGCAAATTCAAAAAACAAAATACGAAGGACAGGAGATGCATTGGAAAAAAAAAATTCTATGAGACTATAAACATTTTGAAGAATATTTCTACTTTTAGTTCAGAAAGATGAGTAAATCGATACTAACAACTGAAACTATTAAAATGCAAACTGCGTTAATATACTTAAACAGTGATTTCAATCGCTGCGCAGCCATACAGCCTGCCGGGCAGGAATCATCGTACCGGAAATGCACTTTCTCATCCGCCTCATTCTCCAATATCACATATTCACCCAAATAACCGATTTAGCTTTCGTTGAACTCTATCTGAGGAAATGACGTTCAAAATTGTTCTTTTTGGTTTAGATTTATTCTTAGTTTCAGGTACAACAAGCTTAATCTAAAAAGATGCCAATTGAGTATTTTATGATTAAAAATAGGAGTGATTATTTTTTACCCAGCACCGGATGACTATATATGGGGTTAATATGACGCCAATAGTAATAAACAAGCGTTTCATAACCTCTATTGTCGGGGACTTGCAATGCACGGCATTGCTTTCATAATGCGACAACTATTCTGAGAAAATCAGTATAAAATTAATCTACCAACTTTAGAAATTTTTCATGTTCATTTTTTTGTTACTTTTTTTTTGTTTTTTCATGTTACTTCATAAATAGGTAGGTGATTGCGCTAACTTTTTACAGGACGGGATTATTGTCTTTTTTGTGTAACTAATTTTGTAATTTCAATATACGTTTCGTTAATTAATAATTGTTATATATTATTTCTCGCTGCGTTTACATTGCACAAAGACGATTAAGAAGCAGAAAATGGCTAATACCTTTAAGCTTGGCACTGACTACGGCAACTATTAAAGTTTCATTTCATTTTAAAACCGTTAATTTACTATTTTTCCGCCTTTATTATCGCCAAATAAAGCCAGGAAATATTCGTTCGCGCACACTCTTCACTTCAAGTTCGGACGTCAAGAAACCTCGGCATGCGTGCCCTGACACGAACTGTTCGTGAGACAAATTCGTACCCGCCTCCGAATCACGAACTGACTGCGATGTTACTCACAGCCGCCAAAGTTTTTTAGCAGGTTGTCTGCGGCAGGAATAACTTGTTATTGCAAGTTTCAAGTTCATCAACGCAAGCTCGTGCTGGAACGCCTAAAGCTTCGCTCGGTCTGACAGAATCGCGGTCGCCTCTGACAACTTCCCTGATAATACAAGACTGGCGCGGTGTCGTGTGCTCAGACACTCGTGTGTGCTTCATGTTGTATAAATCTTGTGTGTATAACTCGTGTGTAAACCTCGGTGTGTATACCTCATGCGAGTATAAATCCTGTTATGTTGTATAAATCTTCTGTGCATTAACTAAGGGGTAAACCTCTCCGTGCATACATCGTGTGATTATATCTCCTGTTATTATAAATTTTCTTTTTTAACTCGTCTGATTATAACTCGTATGTATAAATAATATATGACTAACTCGTGTGTTAACATTTATTGTGAGTATGACTACCGTGATTATAAATCGGGTTTTTAACTCGCGTGATTTTACCTCGTGTGAGTATAACTCCTGTGATGATAAATCGTGTATTTATAACTCGCATGCGTAAATAATGTCTGAATAACTTGCGTGTAAACCTCTGCAGTGAGTATAATAATATAATAATAATATGAATATAATAATATAATATGAATCGTGTGTCTATGATTCATGCGTATATCTCGTGTGCCTTTAACTCGCTCATGTGTATAGTTCGTGTGAAAGCACTTGTATGAATAACTCAGTTAATTCCTGAGCGTGTCATCCGCTGGCGAGAGCGTCATGCGTCCAATTGAATTGATGTCTCCAGCACCGCGACGACGCACGATAAATACATGTGTGTTTCACACGATAAATACAAGTGTGTTTCACACGATAAATAGAAGTGTGTTTCACACGATAAATACATGTGTGTTTCAGTGTGTTTCACACGATAAATACAAGTGTGTTTCTCACGATAAATACACGTGTGTTTCACACGATAAATACATGTGTGTTTCACACGATAAATACATGTGTGTTTCTCACGATAAATACAAGTGTGTTTCTCACGATAAATACATGTGTGTCACACAATGACTAAATAAGTGTATCAGATAATATTATTATTACATGGCAGAATAAGTTTGTTTAAACACTGGTGGTTGGTGACCATAGAATTCATTGATTTAAATTCAAGCTAGAACATTCATTTTCAAGTTATAGGAAGCATTGAATACTGGAATTTTTGTGCAAATACTTACATGAAACACGTAAATATCATCCAACACGGAAATTGGAAACTGTGAAAAAAATTCCGAAACAATCTCAAAGCTTGGAATGTCCCGTAGTTATGAAATGGATTGCTGGAGTCCAATGCGTGCAGATGAGGGCATCAGTTGTCACAGTGCACAGTGGGACGGTATCGTTGAATTGACGTTGACGTTGACAACGTCAACGTTGAATTGACGGAGTGACGGTATCGTTGAATTGACGGTATCGTTGACGTTGTCAAGATTGTCAAGGAGCCTGTTGAATTCATCGCAGATCTTGAGATGAAGTTGCTTGGTTGTTATGCTGTGAGACCTTGTCTGGCTGTGATCTTAATCGACACTGAAAACTTATATAAATCAATGAATTCTATGGTCATTAACCGCTTTAGTTTAAATCAGACTGTATGTATATAGAGCGTATTTTATTCGTTTAATACATGTATATGTATCACAAGATGTGCACGAATGCATGTGCATTATATGCATTTGATACACGATAAATGCATGTAAGTGACACACGATAAATACATGCATTTGACACACGATCAACACATGCATTTTACACACGATAAATACAAGGTTCTGTGTCCCACGATGACTATCACGACATGTTGCATCGTGAGGACGAGAACGGCGCGTTCGCACGATCTGGCGCCATGTCAAGACACGAAGGATTGCTTCCAATTTTACTCCAGAGTACGGAATTTTCCAGAGAAAAAACTAGTGAACCGAACTTTTAATGAGACCTGATTTCCCATCGTTACGTTTTCATGAGTTTTTTTTCTCTTCTGACACTATAAGGCAGCAGATATATTTATGTCAATTATTTCTTTTGTTATTATTACATATCTGTTTTTATTAATAAAAACATAACAAAACAACACAAATCGTAGCCATATTATCAAACCAAATTGGCACATGAACGAAAAGATGAACAGTCCGATTGTCAAATAACGGATTTCGTGGCCTAGAACACCACGACGTATTCATTGACTGACTTTAGACTGTCAGTCAGTTTTGCCCGGGAATTTACAAGGCTAAATGGATCATGTTGAGGCGCACGAGCACAAAATGTGCGTCAAAATTTAGAAAAAGTCTCATTCCTTTTTCTGTGTGTTTTCAAACTGTACGCTACAGCCAGAAGTGCTGCAAATTTCTTTAAACTTTAAATAAATCACATTCCTGCAAAATGACACACCCACACTAGCAATTATCATTTGTTCAATACCTCTGACTACATTTACTTACTTTCACATAATTCATTTACTGTAAATAATGTGCATTAATTTGTTGATTTTCAAACGATCATTAATGAAACAGGTAGGAATTGGAGTAATGTTTGCGTAACTCTAAATGGATAAAATTGTGCGTGGATGAAAATGAGATCTATTTTTCTGGTATCATTCTTCAGTTTGAGCACATCTTTCGTACATTTTACTTTCATTTTAAATTGATTGTTTTAAAAAAATACAATGTAGGCTAATTTCACTCTATGTTGAAAATCATTTATCCAGAGTATCGCTCCAATACATAATGTTATTAATTATACGTTTTCATTTTTTATTTTTTTCCCCTTGCAGTGCAGAAGTTAGGACTTCTCTGCCGTTTTTTCTAAAAAAAATAATAATAATAACAATAATTTTATCAATAATAACACCAAAATGAAGAAGAATAAGAAATAATTTGTTCTTATCTGCAACAATTATAATCACTATAAGCTTTGTTAGTAGCATTGAGTAGGGAATTTTTAGTAGAAAAGTAACGAATTTTATAGTAAATTTAAAAACCGCCTTAATCATTGCTCAGTAATTTATATTTATTATTAATATTCTATTGGTAACGCAAATTTTAATATTTCCACCATAATAAACGATATAGTTGACAAAAAATAGTTGAATAATAAATATTTAATATTTTTAATCGAACTGATAAATTTCTCAATGAAACTAAATAATTGATTTGATGTGATTCCTATCAAAGAGCACATAGATCGGTACTGCTTGAATTCTAACGCCTCTGTATAAGTAATATCATTGAAATAATACGTACCACAATGAACGTATCTAATTACAACGTCGTTAACGAAACAACAGAGTTCCGTTGCTAACCAGCAACAGCGGATGGGTGTGGGAGGTCTGTGCGGTCAGGCTAAATTCCTCATAATTAGCATAACTTTATCAGGTGACCTCAGCACGGAGGAGCTTACCTCGATCAGGTGACCTCAGCCCTGAAGAGCATACCTCGATCAGGTGACCTCAGCATTGAAGAGCATACCTCGATCAGGTGACCTCAGCATAGAAAAATATTATATTACAAATTGAGTTTTTATCACGTGTGAGGTCAAAAAATTGCCAATGGGTGGCGCGTATATAATGGAACGAGTGTAATTATTAAAGGTGATTAAAGAGCAATTAGATGAGAAATTCATTGTACATCTGTAAGATTGGAGATACTGGATTCTTTGGAAGTGTTGTCTTTAAAAAGTAATTTTTAAACGTATATTATTATTAGTACACTTCTCTTTAACTTCATTTCTTGTTGTCTGTTTGTTTGTCTGCTTCAAATTTTTTAATCGATATTTAACACACTTCTACCTCTCCAATCGATCTGAAATTTTGTACAGTTGTATAAAGTCGTAGACAATGCATTAATCAAATGACAGAATAAATTATTTTGAAAATTTTAAATTATTTATATCTAAAAAATTTAAAAATTCATTTCTTAATAATTAAAAAAAGAAATTAATTTTACATGTGTAACAACGGAGACACTGGATTTTTTTGAAGTGTTTCTTTAAAAATTAATTTTTAAACGCATATCATTTCTGGTATCCTTCACTTTGAACCGAAATATTCTTCACTTTGAAATTTTAGTTTCATTTTAAATTTATTGTTTAAAAAAAACAAGGTAGGCTGATTTCACTCTATGTCTGAAATCATTTATCTAAATGCGGCTCCAATACATACTGTTTTGAACTATACATTTTTCGTGCAGTGCAGAAATTAGGACTTCTCTGCCGTTTTATCTCATAAATAATAATTATAATAATAACAATAAGTTTAATCATAACAACAAAATGACGAAGAATGAGAACTAATTTGTCCTTATTTGCAATAATTATAGTCACTCAGCTTTGTTATAGCGGCGCCGAGCGTGAAGTTTTTAGTAGAAAATTAACGTAATTTGGAGGCGAATTTGATAGCCGTTTTGATTTCTTTCAAGTTCTTGGTGAAGTTGGGATCTAAGCAGACAAGTGATATGAAAGCTAAAAGTTATTTATTGCGACGTACGTTATTTACAATTGTTCAATTTTATTGATTATGGAAACTATATCCATCCAACCAAGTTAGTATTTTATATGAAATACTTCCCATGCTGTATTTTAGTTTCTAACTTAGATTATCTATGGCTACTCAGTCAATAATAAAGATTATATTAAACCTACTCCGTTACCCAGTAATTTAGATTATTGCCCTATTGCATAGTAATTTAGATTATTTACCAATTACTCAGTAAATTCTATTTTATTCATGATATTATGCTAGTAACGCATATTTTAATATTTCTACCATGATAAACAATATAGGTCAAAATAAACGTTAAATAATAAATATTTAATTAATATAATTAAACTGATAAACTTCTCCATAGAACCAAATTAATGATTATGATATAATTCTTTTCGATGAGCACAAAGATCGGTACTGCTAGAATTCTACCGCCACTGTAAGTAATATAAACGAAGTAATATGTACACCAATTAATGAACGTATCTAATTACAACGTCGTTAACGAAACAACAAAGTTCCATCGCTAACCAGCAACAGCGGATGGGTGTGGGAGGTCTGTGCGGTCAGGCTAAATTCCTCATAATTAGCATAACTTTATCAGGTGACCTCAGCACGGAGGAGCTTACCTCGATCAGGTGACCTCAGCCCTGAAGAGCATACCTCGATCAGGTGACCTCAGCATTGAAGAGCATACCTCGATCAGGTGACCTCAGCATAGAAAAATATTATATTACAAATTGAGTTTTTATCACGTGTGAGGTCAAAAAATTGCCAATGGGTGGCGCGTATATAATGGAACGAGTGTAATTATTAAAGGTGATTAAAGAGCAAATGAACGTATCTAATTACAACGTCGTTAACGAAACAACAAAGTTCCATCGCTAACCAGCAACAGCGGATGGGTGTGGGAGGTCTGTGCGGTCAGGCTAAATTCCTCATAATTAGCATAACTTTATCAGGTGACCTCAGCACGGAGGAGCTTACCTCGATCAGGTGACCTCAGCATTGAAGAGCATACCTCGATCAGGTGACCTCAGCATTGAAGAGCATACCTCGATCAGGTGACCTCAGCATAGAAAAATATTATATTACAAATTTAGTTTTTATCACGTGTGAGGTCAAAAAATTGCCAATGGGTGGCGCGTATATAATGGAACGAGTGTAATTATTAAAGGTGATTAAAGAGCATAAACTGTACGGTTATAATTGATTAAGCAGCACGTGTGAGGTCCGACTGACCATTAATTAGCACCTCTTTAGACAATGAGCTCGATTAGGGAAGGTTATATCAGAGCATTTTAATGAGCATAACACTATACAAAACACAGCGCTCGATTAGAGAAGGTCATGACACGGATTAACACAATACGTAAACATGATCACGACGAATAGTTGAGAAGAAAGCGTGCTTGCGTAGCGCAGTTTAACGATCAAAGGAAGTCAAATTTCATTAGGGGGAACAACCGGGAGAAGTATTGTGCTTTTCCGGACCGCAAATCGTTCTAGCTAGACAAGACGCTCGTCAAATAGACTGATTTGAAGGAACTCGCATCCATTGCTTCATTGTTCTTAAAGTCATTCGACAAATTGACTATCAAGTACGCGCAAAAAGGCTCATCGGTCGTTACGCCGGATATTTATACGCCGGTGGAGCTGTAAGCGGCATACGCAGATTAAATATATCGATACTTCCTGTCAAGATTGTATACATAAATGATGGTGTGTAAATGTACGAGTTTTGGTTGTTGTAAACAGGTTATGAATAATGCTGCATAAAAATATGCTGACAATGCTGCGACAAAAGATGCTGAATGACTTGACCGTAGACCCGGATTCCAAATCTTCCAGGATCATCTGCTAATCATAGGATAGAGTTTATTACTTGTACAATTGTGCTTAGCAGAGCATATACAATGCAGGGTTACATCAATCACTGTAGGGTACTTATATGATTATTTACTGTGCTTCATTATCATTTGTATATGATCGTATGGGGTATAAATAATATTAGTGTGGACATATAGCATTTATGCTGTGAAACGATAGTACTTTCATGCTTAAAATGATTGTAGCTAAGTACGGCTACGTGTACTTCATAATTATTTTAGTCTATGTTTATAAATGTTTATAAATGTTTATAAATTTGTTTATAAATGTGTACACTCTGACACAATAAGCTGGAGCAAAAACGAGTCATTCCGAGCTCAATTATCAGTGTGGTCGTGGCTGAGCTTGATTAACGACTTCTGCTATTCCATGGTGAAGAAACAGACTAAATTCATTACAGGCCAAAATCATTACAGACTAAAATCATCATTACATGCACAAGGCGATTCACATTAGGTGACCTCGTTACAAATGAGGAAACACGCTAAACCTTGAGTTTGATTCAACCTATAGTAGCGTAATTGTGCCATGAAATTTGTCATGAAAGTGTGCCTAACGGAATACGGGTATACGGGTATATAATACGGTTCGATAAATTGTATAGGTATACATGCATGGCAGTCAACCGTATATACCCTTTTGAGTGCTTTTAAACTTCTTATAATTCTTGACAATTTCATACCTAGAAGTTAATGTGACCTAAAAAAATTCTACAATGGATTGTCCATGGTTAAAATTCTTCTGAAATTCTGTATGAATATAGAAGCTAAATTACTCAGGTTAACATTACATAAATGTTCTAATACCTTACACAGAATGATTGTCTAACATGTCTCGAGGAATTCATACAATCTTCCGATTTACACAATCACATATACATCTGTATGATATTTGTGTTATATTCTTAAATGCATGAAATTTTCAAATAAAAATATATTATTAACGATTTTTATAATGTGTTTGAGATGAAACAATCCAAATGCAACCCAACAGATAACTTAATTAGCTGCGCAACTACATGATGTATGCATATTTTCCTTCATGTACGTATGGCTGGCATTTTATATATTTATAATGAAATTCACCGCAATATAACGAGCGAGTGAAATCAACTCTCTTCAAAGTAACGAACAAACTATATAACTATATATAAATCTATAACAAACTATATAAAGATTTATATAACTACATTAATTTTCATACGTGCAGCAAGTTCTTCAGATAATTCAGATATGTAAAATTTATGAACGATTCTCGATTTCTCTTTATATATAAAATAGGTTAACTTAGTTACACATTCGTGCATAAAGTAATTATGCGTGATAATCTTTTCACTGAATTAATAGAAATTTTCATTAAAGATCGAGATCGTTTCTTCGATCTCATGCATTTTTGAAGTAAACTCATAATATAGTGATTTGTCATTTAAAATATGATATGGGACTTAAATTAAATTCACTTATGATATGGGACTTAAATTCTTTAGTAAAATCAGCAACCAGAACGCCTGAAGATGCTGATGGTTCAGCGCTATGAATATCTTCATTGTAGATGCCCGGTAGCCAAGCTTGTAGCCATTGATCATGACGAGGAGCGTGACAATGAACTGCATGGTAGCTATTGTTGTGGCTCATGATTTGTAGGAACGACTGCAGGTATCTCTGACAATGGAAACATTCTGTCGGTCCCGCGGTCTCGAATGCGGGACCGTCCCTCACAGTGACAGTTATGGCCGCATATGCGATGTCGAGGACTGATAGTGAGCGCGCCCTCCAATAACCAAAGCATTTTATATATTTATAATGAAATTCACCGCAATATAACGAGCGAGTGAAATCAACTCTCTCCAAAGTGACGAACAAACTATATAACTATATATAAATCTATAACAAACTATATAAAGATTTATATAACTACATTAATTTTCATACGTGCAGCAAGTTCTTCAGATAATTCATGCAGATATGTAAAATTTATGAACGAATGTCGATTCCTGTTTATATAGGAAATAGGATAACTTAGTTCCACATTCGTGCATAAAATAATTATGCGTGATAATCTTTTCACTGAATTAATAGAAATTTTCATTAAAGATCGAGATCGTTTCTTCGATCTCATGCATTTTTGAAGTAAACTCATAATATAGTGATTTGTCATTTAAAATATGATATGGGACTTAAATTAAATTCACTTATGATATGGGACTTAAATTCTTTAGTAAAATCAGCAACCAGAAC
This sequence comes from Hyalella azteca, assembly GCF_000764305.2. NCBI lineage: Eukaryota > Metazoa > Arthropoda > Malacostraca > Amphipoda > Hyalellidae > Hyalella > Hyalella azteca. Next base: position 72,065 of record NW_025931259.1, read on the forward strand.
GCCTGAAGATGCTGATGGTTCAGCGCTATGAATATCTTCATTGTAGATGCCCGGTAGCCAAGCTTGTAGCCATTGATCATGACGAGGAGCGTGACAATGAACTGCATGGTAGCTATTGTTGTGGCTCATGATTTGTAGGAACGACTGCAGGTATCTCTGACAATGGAAACATTCTGTCGGTCCCGCGGTCTCGAATGCGGGACCGTCCCTCACAGTGACAGTTATGGCCGCATATGCGATGTCGAGGACTGATAGTGAGCGCGCCCTCCAATAACCAAGCGCAAGTACGCTGAAAATAACCAATAACTTAAGTAAAGCTTGTTCTTCTAAGAAAAAAATAAATAATAACCTCCAACGAACGAACAATTATTGTACTGAAAAATAACAAAAAGCCATGAGGCTCTTGTATTTAGCGAAATTGTTATTTATTTATTTATTTAGCTTTGAGGCTCTTGTATTTAGTGTATTTAGAAACTAACAACGAACACAAAAAAGGCAACAACATTCTATATAATATATCGATATTTTATAGAATGATTATTAACTGTAAAACATTGAGCAGTACAGTCCCAGTCTTCTCTCCCTACGCTACTGTTATATTTTGTGGTAGTGAAAATGTATCAACATTTCGTACATTATTGCTTGCGTATAGAAGTAATAATTTCGTTTCATCAGATGCTCTGCCCGCCATACCGACTAATAGGCGATGTCTCATCTAGAAATATGCATGGCGAGTAATACATCATGAATAAATATGCATGGCGAGTAATACATCACAGTGCCATACACAATAGGCTACTTGACAACAGCTGAAGTGCCTCATTTGACTTTGAATTAATGGGTACACTTTGAATAATAAATGGGTCATATTGTCCGAATAGTGACACACTTTCTTACCCTCAGCACTTGCAGAGTGCAGACGTATCAATGATCGATACTCTCTTTTCCTGGGCCAAAATAAATACCTTTGGACAAAGCCTCTTCATTTCTTTGAGTGTCCGTAAATATATATGCAGCACCATCAATCTCCAGCTTTTTCACGCCAATTGTGCATGCAACGGAAGAACGTGGTTCCAAAATGAATGTGTCTCTGAAACTCAATATACATCGTGTAAGAAAAATGTTGATCACCATACGGATTATCAATAATAAATTATCTTTCTAAGTATTTTCATATCTTTTACACATTACCATCACATTCATTGCAACATACACTTATCCAAACATTTTCCCATACACTTTCTCACAAACTTGAACACATATTCTCAATACGTTCCCCACTCACTCATCTTTACGTCAGTATTAAATACACTCATATATGCGTATAAAATATATAATATGGTACGTAACATATCCATACATAATACGCGCTGTACGCAACATTCATCCACACATACACGCTGTGCGCACACTGCTTATATGCAAACAACCGCGCATAGCTCGGCCGTCGGCGTTGCGTCGATGCCACGCCGATTCCACGCCGATAATTGACCCCCTGTTTAATTGCTGAGGCGGAATATCACACACGGCTCTCGTGCCGCTTATATCAGTGATACGAGGGTAAAGCGTGTTAAAGTTTACCCAATAGAGGGACGGCGGAGCAAGGGGATTATAGTGAGGGTAAATGTGAGGGTAAGCAATTAAGCTAGATATCTCATGAGCTTTATCTCTGCATAATATTAATTAAATAATAATCTGGGGAAGGAAGCAATCAATGGCAAATAATTTAATTAAATAAAATTAAAGAGATTATTGCCTTCATGATACAATATTGGAATTTTCTGAACATCATGAAGCAATTAATATTAAAATTCTTTAACACTAAATTGAGTCGAGATCAACAGTGAGTTATACTATAGTTATATAATATAAATATAACTTACATATGTGAACAACATTGAAATTTGCACGACAATATTTCAAAATTTTTATCGCATTATGAATCAATATTGATCTATTGGCCCATTGTGCAGCAATATTTAAATTTTCAGCTTAATTTGAAACATTAATGACATTCTAGCAAATTGGGAATCCAAACTTAAATTTTTTACTCATTAAGACGCAAAATTATACTTTTCTGAAAAAAAAATAAAGTGAATGGTTTTTAAAGATGGTTTCGATCAGGACTGTTGTTTTCAACAAGTTAAAATAATTGAAATTTCTCAGGGACATATGTAACAAATGATGATATTAATCAATTATTAACAATTTATTGACCAATTATATAACCCAACTCTAAAATTATTGATAATAGCTCCTGATAAAATGAAACCAGGATCTATCGTTTTTTCACGGTCTTCAGAATATCTTTATAATGGAAATATCGTCTCTCGGCAATATCTTTTTAAAGGAATTAGCCGTTCGTGGCAATATCCATAAAAATATCGTTATAGTGGAAATACACCCTTAGGAAATTTCTTTATTTATAAAATATCATTATTTGGGGATATATTTATATTTTACTCAGCATTTCTTGATCTGGACAAACCCCTTCAAAATTTAGCTTCGTTCATTTTAAATCATCGAGATATTGAATCTTACACACTGAACTAAAAAGTATTTACACGTCGACTTCAATTTAATGTGCGTTTTTTCGTTCAATTTTAAAAATCATAAATCCAACACAATGGCCGCGCTCATTGCAGTCCTCTGATTGGCTGTCACTCGAAAATACGGTTATGATTTGATAAAATACCATCTACCAATGGGAGCTCGGAGCTTCCCGCTTATGAAATTATGAATATGAAGGAGGGTCGGTGAGGCCCAGCCAATAGCAGGCCTCAGCGTTATGATGAAGAGGGCCAATAGCAGCCACGCATTATATGATGACGTCTTATGAAAGCCAATAACGAACAAGTTCCCCTCAGAATCGAGGGCCACTCCAATGCTTGTGAGGGCTTTGATATTGCGAAATACCGACGAGTTATGTTGACTTTTTATTATACCTGTGAGTTAAAGTTGTTATTGCGTGACATCGCTAAATACCAGCGAGTTGAAGTTGATATTGTATAAAACCTGAGAGTTAAAGTTGATATTTTATAAAACCTGTGAGTTTTATAAAATATTGATATTGCCTAATACTGCATAATTCCAACGAGTTTGAGTTTATTTTGCGTGATATTTTATAATAACTGTGACTTATTTTGATTTTACATATATAATACATATATTGCTGATTTTACATATATAATACCAGCAACTTACAGTTGATATTGCATAATACCGTTGAATTAAATATCGTTGAATTAAAGGCAATCACTCAGGATGCAATAATTGGCCGTGTCTGAACATCGTAATAACGCACGAGGGTCGCGAGTTGAGGGCCCTTATGAGGGTAAGGCTGAGGGGCGCCACTTTGACGATCCACTGTCTCAGGAATGCGTAAGTCCCGCATAGAATGCGTATATAGGTTCTGAATAGAATACGCACGTCTGTGCAGGAATGATTATGTCCCAGAATGCGTACGTCCCGAATGGAATGCGAACGTCTTAGCAGGAATGATTATGTCCCATATCAGAATGCGTACGTCCCGAATGGAATGCGTAGGCCCCACCTGGAATGATAGGTCCCACCAAAAATGCGCACGTAACGCCAGAAATTCTTAAGGCCCACCAGGAATCCGTTCAAATATAAAGACCCACCTGGAACCTGAAAGACCCATTAGGAATGCGTAAAATCCACTAGGAATCTGTAAAATCAGCACTAGGAATCTGTATGATACACCAGGAATCTTTAAGACCAACTTGGAATGCGTACGTCTACTCAGAAATACATAAAAAAAATTCCAGAAATTCGTAACAGAGGCAGTATAATTGCACATTGCATGAAAGTATTAAAAGGATCGATGGAAATTAAAATTTCGATCTTACATCTTACGCATTTTCAAAATATTTGCTCTGTAGAATAAAATATTAGTTAGCTTACATCAAAATTTAAAGTATCAAAAACTTTCATTATATTGCAAAGATTAAATTTACTTCAACGTATTGCATGGTTAAAATAAAAGTGAAATTGGCCTTCAACTTTCAATGTTATTGCCACACATCCTGCGCTAGTCCAGCATAGCTGACTATATAATTGTGACCAAATGCCGCCTAAAAAGCGACCATGATTCTCAATCTAGGAGCAGCACGGTAATACAATGACACTTTGAAGTAGCCGTCCACCACCTATTATATATAAGTATAGCATTCTTGTGCAGTCAGGAGTGAAATGTGGAGTGATCTGCAGCCGTGATGCTCTATATATCGTCAACACAGGCGTATAGCACGAAGTGCTTTGGCGAAATATTTAGATGCGTATATAATCAGCGCGTTGTGCTGATATAATTAAATAGGCGTATTTCTCACTCATATATGTCATATATATTTCTCGCTCATATATATTTCTCGCTCTATATATATGTCCATTTATGCCAACGACGCTCAACGATATATATATACGGGCTCGTCAGGCTATCGATTAAATGCGTATTTTATGCAAACATTGACCTTATGATGTACGCGCGCGAGTCTCGTAAAATGTTCAGTGAATAGGCTAAAGTTTACCTCATTATAGATATGTTTCGAAGTTATTACAAATAATAGCTTTATTCCTGAGTTATAGTAATCCTGTAGAGTTTTTATCAGTAGTTTATTTAAGTCCCAACTTAAGAAAGAATTTGAAAGCAATGAACAAACGTGTCAAGTTTGCGATGAATGTATAATGGTGAAATTACTGGTCGTCTTAGTTACTCATAAATTATTGGATAATTTCGTTGTTTAACTAACGGTGCTAAAGCAGTGTGATGGATGAGTCACAAGACTCATTTCGAGCGCACATTTGAACTGGCGAAGCACAGGAATCGATGCGAGTTTTTGTGGTCATCGCGCAAGCTTACTCAGGAAAAACGATCAAATGACCGCCAACCAAAACATTGCCGCCACAGTCCAGTGATCGCTCCGCCGTACTTATTGAGACTCGATATATACAGACCGTAACATTTTCTGATATCTTCAAATATTCATTAACTAAAATGATGGAATAAAGATAGCAGCTTCAAAATACATAGCAGTGGAATGCATAATTTTTTGGCTACAATTTCTATAATAATCTTCGCAGGATTGTATAGAAAAATATATATGCAGAATGACTCAGCGCCAGCCTGACGGACACATACACGCTGTGCGCTCACTACACTCGTATGCGTATAACATGTATAATATGGTACGCAAGATATTCATACATACGCGCTAAACGCACACAACATCCATATGCACACATACACGCTGTGCGCTCACTACACTCGTATGCGTATAACATGTATAATATGGTACGCAACATATCCATACATACGCGCTAAACGCATATAACATCCATGCACACATACACGCTTTGTGCACACTACACTCGTATGCGTATAACATATATAATATGGTACGCAACATATCCATACATACGCGCTGTACGCATATATAACATCCATGCACACATACACGCTTTGCGTGCACACTACACTCGTATGCGTATAACATGTATAATATGGTACGCAACATATCCATACATATACGCGCTGTACGCATATATAACATCCATGCACACATACACGCTTTGCGCACACTGCTTATGCAAATAACCGCGCACAGGTCGGCCGCCGGCGTTGCGCCGATGCCACGCCGATGCCACGCCGATGCCACGCCGATGCCTCGCCGATGCCACGCCGATAACTGACCCTCTGTTTAATTGCTGAGGCGGAATATCACACAGGGCTCTCGTACCGCTTGTATCAGTGATATGAGGGTAAAGCGTGTTGAAGTTTGCCCAAGAGAGGGGACGGCGGAGCAAGGGGAAAAGTGAGGGTAAATGTGAGGGTAAGCAATTAAGCTAGATATCTCATGAGCTTTATCTCTGCATAATATTAATTAAATAATAATCTGGGGAAGGAAGCAATCAATGGCAAATAATTTAATTAGATAAAATTAAAGAGATTATTGCCTTCATGATACAATATTGTAATTTTCTGAACATTATGAAGCAATATTAAAATTTATCAACAATATAGTGTTGAGATCAGCAGTGAGCTATACTATAATTAAATAATATTAAAACAACTTACATATGTGAGCATCATTGAAATTTGCCCGACAATATTGCTAAATTTTTAGCACATCATGAATCAATATTGATATATTAATTGGCCCACTGCGCAGCGTATTGATAATTTCGGCTCACTATATGAAACAATATTGACATTTTAGCAAATGATAAGCACAACTGGAATTTTTTCTCAATAAGAAGCCAAATTAAACTTTCATGGACGAAATAAAGTAAATAGCTTTTTTACAGAAAAAATGTTTTGAGATCTACATATGATATTCGATCAGGTCAGATGTTTTCAACAAGTTATGATTATGGGATTTTATCAGGGACATGCAACGACAGATAATATTAATCAACTATTCACAATTTATTGACCATTAATATTATCTAACTCTAAAATTATTGTACTAGCCCCTGATCAAATGAGGCAGAAATGTATTGTTTTTTCACAGATTTCGGATTATCTTCATAATGGAAATAGGCAATATATCGCTCCTAGGCAAAATACTTTTAAAGGAATTAGCTGTTCATGGAAATATTGTTCAATAAAATATCGTTATAGTGGATATATATCCTTATTAAATTTCTTTAAATATTAAATATCATTATTAGGCGATATGTTTATATTTTAGTCAGCATTTCTTGATCTTCACAATCACCTTCAAAATTCAGCTTCGTTCATTCTATTTCATCAAGATATTGAATCTTATACACTGAACTAAAAAGTATTTTCACGTCGACTTCAATTTAATGTGCACTTTTCGTTAAATTTTAAAAAATCAAAAATCCAACACAATGGCCGCGCTCATTGCAGTCCTCTGATTGGCTGTCACTCTGAAATACGGTTATGATTTGATAAAATACCATCTACCAATGGGAGCACCTGTGAGTTTTATAAAATATTGATATTGCCTAATACTGCATAATTCCAACGAGTTTGAGTTTATTTTGCGTGATATTTTATAATTACTGTGAGTTTAAACTTGAGATTGCATGATTTTTTCTCAATACCAACGAGTTAAAGTGGATATTGCATAATCTTTCATAGAATAATTTTATAGCGATTTTAATAACAATAAATGAAAATTCATATACAGGAGAGTTGAAAAGTTCCGATGAAAGTTCATATACGGGAAATTTGATGTTGATTTTACATATAATACCAGCAACTTACAGTTGATATTGCATAATACCGTTGAATTAAATACCGTTGAATTAAAGGCAATCACTCAGATTGCAACAATTGGCCGTGCCTGGACATCGTAATAACGCACGAGGGTCGCGAGTTGAGGGCCCTTATGAGGGTAAGGCTGAGGGGCGCCTCTTTGACGATCCACTGTCTCAGGAATGCGTAAGTCCCGCACATAGAATGCGTACGTCCTGAATAGAATGCGTACGTCTGTGCTGGAATGATTATGTCCATATCAGAATGCGTACGTCCCGAATGGAATGCATAGGCCCCACCTGGAATGGTACGTAGGTCCCACCAAAAATGCGCACGGTACGCCAGAAATTCTTAAAACCAACCAGGAATCTATTCAAATATAAAGACTCACCTGGAATCTGTAAGATCCACTAGGAATGTGTAAAACCCACTAGGAATCTGTAAGACCAGCACTAGGAATCTGTATGATACACCAGGAATCTTTAAGAACTATTATATATAAGTATAGCATTCTTGTGCAGTCAGGAGTGAAATGTGGAGTGATCTGTAGCCGTGATGCTCTATATCGTCAACACAGGCGTATAGTATGGAGTGTTTTGACGAAATATTTAGATGCGTATATAACCTGCGCGTTGTGCTGATATAATCATACGTGTATTTCTCGCTAATATACGACCATTTATACCGACGACGTTCAGCGATATATACGGGCTCGTCAGGCTATCGATTAAATGCGTATTTTATGCAAACATTGACCTTATGATGTACGCGCGCGAGTCTCGTAAAATGTTCAGTGAATAGGCTAAAGTTTACCTCATTATAGATATGTTTCGAAGTTATTACAAATAATAGCTTTATTCCTGAGTTATAGTAATCCTGTAGAGTTTTTATCAGTAGTTTATTTAAGTCCCAACTTAAGAAAGAATTTGAAAGCAATGAACAAACGTGTCAAGTTTGCGATGAATGTATAATGGTGAAATTACTGGTCGTCTTAGTTACTCATAAATTATTGGATAATTTCGTTGTTTAACTAACGGTGCTAAAGCAGTGTGATGGATGAGTCACAAGACTCATTTCGAGCGCACATTTGAACTGGCGAAGCACAGGAATCGATGCGAGTTTTTGTGGTCATCGCGCAAGCTTACTCAGGAAAAACGATCAAATGACCGCCAACCAAAACATTGCCGCCACAGTCCAGTGATCGCTCCGCCGTACTTATTGAGACTCGATATATACAGACCGTAACATTTTCTGATATCTTCAAATATTCATTAACTAAAATGATGGAATAAAGATAGCAGCTTCAAAATACATAGCAGTGGAATGCATAATTTTTTGGCTACAATTTCTATAATAATCTTCGCAGGATTGTATAGAAAAATATATATGCAGAATGACTCAGCGCCAGCCTGACGGAGATGCTTGATTCACGTCGGCTCCCGCAGCCCAGAACCTATGACATAGAACCCTGGGTAAGGCAGCTCATATGTTGGGCGAACGATGTAAAAACTGTATACATGTTGTACTCTCCATCAAAGAGTTCTTCATCGAATTTAGCCTGTCCTTCACAACCTCCCTCCTCTTCCCTCCTTCCTTCCTTCTCCCGAGAAAATGTGGAAACTAGAAACGCCCATAATGATGACGCCCCTCCTAGGGGCTCTTTTGCACCTCCTTTGTTCGGCCCATCGGCCGAGGGCTCCTCCTTGTCGCGCGGTCCGAGCGCAGAGTCGGCCGCCGCTCGCGCAGTTCCCCCAAACCTGGCAACGATTGCGCCCGCGCGCGTCAGGCTCAGCTCAGTCGCATCCACTCACGGCGCTACACATCGTAATCGTTCCGCGCTTGATTTCATACTCATAATCATCTTACACATCATGATTTCGGTGTTCATTTCATGATAAGTCTAACTGACAGTCACAAGGAAGATTTTTTTACTAGGTGAGGCAAGAAAAAGAACTTGGTTATGGTGTTGTTGTGTCAGTGATGTACCGACAACAGCGAGACGCTGTTCGGCTTCAGAACGATCTTTGACTGCAGGACTTCGTCTTCAGAAATCATTGCGGATTGCTTTACTTCTACTTGGTTGTGCAATTATAAGTGTGATCAATTTCCGGTGTCGTAAACATAACAAAATTAAATTAAATTTTATTGTCATAATTAATATGTGATCCGAGAACACCAGCAATATTTTGAAAATAACTTTTCGTGGAGCTATCGGGTGTTAAATCGATTTCACAGCGGAATAAGTAAATAAATAGTAAAATCGTGGTTTGCCAGTCAACTGATTAATTTCACAATAATATTAAGACCTGCCTGCGCTTCGTGATGCCGACATCGCAGGACGAGGACTCGCGTTCGTCAGACGTGGCTGGCGACATGGCTTCGTCAGCCCTAAACCTGTCCTCCATCATTAAAATGAACGCCAAAAGGAAACCTGACAAATCGAAAATATGCAGGATTCGTGCCGGTGAGTAATTATCAAAATTTTGTGTATATCTTTTTGTTATTAAAAAGTATATGTATATTGTTGAAAATAATTAATTGTAATTAAGCCGTGCAGATAGTTTTCACGGACTATAGTTTCATGCAGACGTGTTTTGAAGTTTATTCATGATTTTTTTCATTTAGTTATAGTTTTATAGTTTCGCAATTCAAACATGGTATAATCATTGCAACAAAACATCCGTGCAATATCAATGTAACAACAGCAATTAACTAAAAAATTATCGAGCTGATAATAATTATAAGACCTAACATAAGAGTGCTTAACCACTTAAAACTTAGGACGGCGAAATTTATCTCAACTTTCATGATGTATCGACAAAAAATTTAAATCAAAATTCGCAGGTTATCAAAATTCTTCGATAATTATTTCACTAATTGAATATGCATGGATGTATATAGCTTAAGCTCTGGTCGCTATATATGTTCAATTAATTCAGCAACGTGACGTTAATGTGGATGCTAAAATTTTTAAACTACACAATCGATAAATCAACATAAGCGTTAGAAAATGATTATAAAATATTATTGTTGTGACTATTCGGAGCACCTAAAAGGTTAAATAACATTCATGTTAAGTAAATATAGTCTTATTCAGAAAATATAATAATTTATTTAGTATTTAAATCATTATATATAGTTCGCTTAAATCGAAATTTCAACAAAAAAGTAAAAGCGAACGAATCGTCAAATAAATTCACATCATATTATCATTAACGATATAATGTAAAATGAACTATTAATATTATTTTTTTATTATATGATTATAAGGTGCAGCTGAGAGGTTACCTAATATTAATGTTGGGGGAATATGATTAAATTAGCACACGCGTGTCACAGCCACACATTTTCTTGAGTGTCTATGAGCCGCCAGCAGCTAATGGCAGGGGCGGTCAAATTACGTCTGCGATTTATAGAGTCTATTTCATGGTAAATTATATGCCTGTTGCAAGTGAATAACCATCGGCACTTGCTGAATTTTTTTAAAAAACCCAAATTTTTCCTGAACAAATACTGTGTATCAATTTATTTATTATAGTTATAGTTCTTTTGTAATACTTCAACAGACTTAATTAATTAAGCGGCCGGGACTTAAGCAAATTGTTTCACCCCTCGGTTCATCACAGAATTTATATATATATATATATATTTTCTTTTTTTGTTTAGTTAGTTAGGGAATTCATTTACCTTTACCTTTATTACCTTTATTCAGGTGTTTACATTCAGGGAAGAGTTTATATAGTTACTCACACTGCAGCTATTTTCTAACCAATGGAATGTTTAAAGCCACTTTTTAATGCGAAAGTCTAAGAGAACAATTTCTTTTATTACAATAATATATACGAATTTTGCGGCCTGTTTTTAATGTGTATGTATTGAAGTACTTAAATTTGTTTCTTGGTAATTTTTCAACTGAAATTAATATTTTTCTACATAGATGTAAGCCACGAAAGCAAGTCAAGTTTTTCAAATTGATTCGGGCGTAAAAATAATTCATATTAATGTTTGGTCATATAGTAACTTAAGAACCGAAGCTATGAATTACACTTCAAGCTGTAATTAACGTTCATAATAAATTATATTTAAGTGTTCTGCAAAAATTTTGCATCTTTAACGAAAGGTCAAGCAAAATACAAGCTAACATCACTCCAACATCTGCCGCACACTTCTTGCTGTGTTATATATGGGCGGCTCATTAATGATATAGGCGGCTCAAGGCGGCTCATTAATGATATGGGCGGCTCATTAATGATATAGGCGGCTCATTAATGATATAGGCGGCTCATTAATGATATAGGCGGCTCATTGATGATATAGGAGGCTCAGATATGATATAGGTGGCTCAGATATAATATAGGTGGCTCAGGAATAATTATAGGCAGCTCAGATAGGATAGGCGGCTCAAAAATGATATATAGATGGCTCAGATATGATATAGGTGACTCAGATATAATATACGCGGCTCAGATAGGATAGGCGGCTCAATAATAATATATAGGTGGCTCAGATATGATATAGGTGACTCATGCAGATATGATATAGGCCGCTCAGATAGGATAGGCGGCTCAGAAATGGTGGCTCACAAATGATATAAGTAGCTCAGAAATGACATGTGCGGCTCAGAAAAGTCATGAGCAGCTCAGACTATAAGTCACTATTGCCAGTCTCATCAATTTATTACATTAAAACTCAGCGCATTAGCCAATGTTAAAAGTAATAACAAGAATAGTGGTACGTGTGTATAATATTGCAGGACAAGATTATTTATTTTGCTTGAATTTATTTAGTTTGATTTAGTTGCATTTTATAACGAGATATAGTTTTATTTAGCGTTATAATATATTATCTTTTATTTTTATATACTCTATTTTATTATTAGGAAAATTATTTATGTATACTCGAAATTATTATACATATTGTATACTTTTAATATAATATATTATATTGCTTACATTTATTGTATACTAATAAAAAAATACAATAAATCATAATAGGTGTTCGCCCAAACTAACTTAAATCGAGGTAATGAATCCATATTTTGTTCTAAAGTTATTATTTTGGTATAACTGTAAATACCTTATTAGTATAGTTTTTAGTGCAGCTAGTAAATTAGTACATACCGTACATTATATTATTACATATATTATATTAGCCTAGTTAAATTATGGACAATATGTTTGTATATCAGAAGCATCAAACATTTTGCATACATTTAAATTGCAGAAATACATACAATTTCTAAATTCTTTCACTCCCTTTCCATCAAAAAAATTGACAGATATTATATCCATAAAGTATCAAAATTTCATAAAGAAATTTCGTCATGAAATTTTATGCTTCCTCTTCAGCTAAATAAAGTTTTACCACGGAATAAAATTCACATGTTAACCTCCTCGTAAATGGAAACTTGAAGATCCCGATCCGATGATGATGAATCAAACTCTAAATTTGAGTCACACTCTATATTTGAATAACAATCTATATTTGAATAACAATCTATATTTTAATCACACTCTATATTTCATCTATGATCTAAACGCAATAAAAGACTCATGAACGCAAAACTGGAACGTAAATCCGCCGGTATTACTCGTAAAAATAAAGAAGGTAATTATTAATTACACACTTTCTGTAATGAGCACAATACCAACTAAACTAACTTCAGGAAAATCTTGTCATCTTAAACTGAATCGCGGACAATAAAAGATAATGCAGGCGGTCAGTGAGTGGCCAGTGATGCTGACCTCTATAGTGATACTGGCGGCCAGTAGACAGTGACAGTGACGGCCAGTGATATTGACGTCCAATTGGTGGCCTGTGATTCTGGCGGCCAGTAAGTGGCCAGCGCTACTGGCAGCCAGTAAGTGGCCAGTAATTCTGGGAGCCAGAAAGTGGCCAGCGCTACTGGCAGCCAGTAAGTGGCCAGTAATTCTGGCTGCCATTAAGTGGCCAGTGATACTGGTGGCCAGTAAGTGGCCAGCGCTACTGGCGGCCAGTAAGTGGCCAGATATGTTACGTGGGTTATATGCACCAGTAGCGAGGAAAATGCCGTAGAACCTCAGAAAAACAAACGTTGTTCAGCCGCCGCCCGCGCCCCACGTCAGTGGCCGGTGCTGGTCAATTGGGCCGCCGCCTCTATGGGAACTGGGTGAGGGTAGCGGAGTGAGGGTAGCGGAGTGGAGGTAGTGGGGGTAGTGGAGTGAGGGTAGCGGAGTGAGGGTAGCAGGGTGAGGGTAGCGGAGTGAGGGTAGCAGGGTGAGGGTAGCGGAGTGAGGGTAGCAGGGTGAGGGTGAAGCTCGAGTGCCTCTGGCAGCCTGCCAACCCATTACCGCTGTTCTACCTCGGCCGTCATTGCTCTACCTCGGCCGTCATTGCTCTACCTCGGCCGTCATTGATCTATCCGGCCGTCATTGCTCTACCTCGACCGTCATTGATCTATCCGGCCGTCATTAATAATAACGTATAATAATAACAGTTTCAGCGGTTATTAGGCAGTAGAGCTGCCGAGGTTTTTTCAGAGCATTCACATATTTGGGCGGTCTCGAACACGCAACTCACTTCTCCAATTAATCTGCTGTGCTTATAACCGCCCGGCCTCCTCGCCGATTCTGACCAGAAACTGGCGCACAGAGAGTAGCGCCAGTTTCTCGATCTCTAGCGCCAGATCGAACCCGCACCTCTCGGCTCCAATCTTGGTACTCTGAACTTTAACCACTGGGCCTTTGTTCTTCCTCGGCCGTTATCGTTCTTTCCTGACCGTTGATCCCGTATCATTTGACCGTTATGGACACTGATCCTAACACTGCATAACACACACTGGCCGTAAGATTGACTAACTTACACTGACCCTCAGATTGACTAACTTACAATGCCCTCAGATTGACTAACTTTTACTGCCCCTCAGTTTGACTAACTTACACTGCTTCTCAGATTTACTATCGTACACTGCCCCTCAGATTATCCAAAGATCTTGAGATATACTGCGTAATGTTAAACAATTGATAAACGAAATGAATATTTTGTGTTCCGCAAACATCCACTTTTTTCTTGGCAATTGGTATAAATGTCGAATTCGCTTGTATTAAATACGCGGTATTCAGAATTATGTAATATGGCGCTATGCGACATATAACAGCATATATACCTGGGTGAATTTCCAGCGATATCTCAAACAGAAGACGGAGGAAGAATCACTAGTTTGCCTTGCTAAGTATTTTAATCGTTGTAGAATTGTTACAACGCTTATAATTAATTATATAAAAATTAATGATGCATCTTCTACAAATAATAATTTGAAATTAGAAGTTTATTTTATATATATATTAGGTTTTACCAAATATATATGTGTTGCTGACGAGTTATAATTGTCACTATACCCACGTCATAGTTATTTATTCTACTATTATTCGTTATTTAGCTTCATATTGTGTCATCAAAACACATTGACATCAATAAATGCCAAATAGAAGCTCGAAAATACGCATGTATTTTTCGTTTCTTGTCTTCCAAGTCATCGTTTGAATGCCAATGAATATTAAAATCTTCAATAAAGATGTAATTGCCAGTGAAGTATAATATATTTACAGAAAATTAATTAAATGTAACTTTGAAGTGTTTCTCAATTAAGTATAATAAATTATTTGCCGTGACAGAAGAATTCATGAAGATTTCGTATTATATGAACGAAGGAAAAAGAATATAGTTTATATACGTATAAACGTATATAAATTATATACGTATAAACTAATAAAGTTTACATATGTATGAACGAATATAGTTTATATACGTATAAACGAATATAGTTTATATACGTATAAACTAATATAATTTATATACGTATAAAATAATATAGTTTATATACGTATAAACGAATATGAAACGTATAAAAGAATATAATATAGCATTATTAGTTAACTGCAGTTCCACTCACCACTGTCATACAAGTCACGAGAGCCTCCACGCTGTGTGGTGGTAGCAAGTGTGGCGACTGATAAGAAATGTGATTTAATGACGCGTCTGGCACATGTGAACGTCGCCTGTCAGAACGCTCAAATCAGTCACGTTCTCCCGTCCAGCTGACTTTTGGGAAAATTATCGTAGTATTTTGGCCGGCCAACCATGCATTGCCGAATAACCACAGATGATCTACAAATAGCTTTTCGGAGAGCAGTCAAAAACCGGATTGTGCACAATTTTATGTCCAAGTATATACATGAAAAAGTAGAGCTGCCGTGGGTGAAATTATCGTAGTATATTGGCCGGCCAACCATGCGATGCCGATTATCCAAAGATGATCTACAATAGGTTTTCGGAGAGCAGTCAAAAACCGGATTGTGCACAATTTTATGCCCAAGTATATACATTAAAAAGTAGAGCTGCCGTGTGGAAAATTATCGTAGTATTTTGGCCGGCCAACCATGCGATGACGATTGGCCAAAGATGATCTACTAATAGCTTTTCGGAGAGCAGTCAAAAACCGGATTGTGCACAATTTTATACCCAAAAATATACATGAAAAAAATATTATGAGATAAATTCCATTGGAATGTTCCTATCTACGTTAATTCAAATATTGAAAATAACGTAAACAAAACATGTACCTTTTCTCAGCCATTGGAGTTCGACAAAGTTTCGGCCTGAACGTCATTTTTTAACTTACACTTAATTTTTTTTAATTTGAAAGTAAAGTAGAGCAATAAATTTTAATAACTCAGGATAAAGTGAGATAACTATCGATATATATAACTTTAAAACTGAAGAAATTGTTTCGTTTTTACTTTATTACTTAAACTTGTGTTCATATTTTTCGATCAAAAATTGCACTTACGAAATTGAAAAAATATACTCACAAAATGCACATAAATTGAACTAATTTATACATATAAGGTAGTAAATTTATTTTGTGTGCAAATTTAACCATATAACTCGTAATTTGAATACTAAATCATCATGATTTATCGTCTAGTTGTCTTAGACACTATTTTTACGTAGGTGGCGTAATTGGAAGTCACGATTTATCAAATTGAATAAAAAATCTTATAGTTGCCGCTCGATCAAGAGCTAAATTAAAAAAATTACTTATCAGTAAATCATGTATGTAAACTCTTGTTAATTCTTGGCTTACAAATTCTAATTTGCACAAAAATTTGGTTAATTAAAATGAATTTTATTAACCTTCGAATGAAATTTTCAAAAAGGGT
The DNA here is from genome assembly GCF_000764305.2 of Hyalella azteca. Lineage (NCBI taxonomy): Eukaryota > Metazoa > Arthropoda > Malacostraca > Amphipoda > Hyalellidae > Hyalella > Hyalella azteca. The sequence continues at coordinate 88,508 of NW_025931259.1, forward strand.
GAACTATATAAAGATCGAAAAGCAAAGATAATACACGTCAGAATTTTTATTAATCATTAACAGATTTGCACCGTGACCAAGCCTCAATTTTTAATACATATAATTTACTTCTAAAAAATGAACAAACTTTACACAGCACAAATTGAAAGTATTACTCGAGCACAGATTACGGTAAAATGTTATAAAAGTATTTTATAATTGCTCGAATAGTGGGCACAAATCTCTGTAAAATGGTTAAAGAATTGCACAATAACTCGATGGTCAGTACAAATCTCTGTATAATGCTTCAAGTATTGTACAATTATTCAAGTAGTCCGTACAAATCTCTATACAATGATTCAAGTATTGTAAATTATACTATATTGGTCAGCAAGACTGTTGTACAATTTTTCAATGATTGTAATATAAATGTCTTGCACAAGTTTAAAATTATTTTTAACATTGAAAAAATGCTTAAAATTGAGGTCGTTTGTTCGTCCTTGACACAACTTTGAAAAAAATTGTATGTATTTCGGACACTAATGGTTCTAAGAATCGTTTCAAAGCAATAATTCATTTGAAACACATATTTCGCTAATCGAATGGTTTTGATCGAAGCAGAAAAATTAAACAAAACGTTTTTCCATTGCATGTCTATAAATTATCCTCGATACCACTGACTTAAATTCGAAATCCGAGTGCTGGAACACAGTCTATGAAAATCATTTATTGTACATTTTACTCATGATGACGAAGTCAAAAACCGTTTCCGACAAAAAATCCAACTTAATTAAAAAATGATAACTATTATTGAAAAAATTTTCCGTTGACGAGAAATTTTTTTCATTGATCCCATGTTCCTGAAATTTGTCAGAACATCATCGGGACTCTGAGATCCTACGACCCTTCGCTTGCAACAAAGGAATAATTGTATTGAGTCATAGCTGCTAAATAGGACGCGGGATCGGAAGGATCTTTCGCGTGATCCCAATTGAAGGAAAACATCAGTTTGTTGACTGAGCCTCCGTGTCATGGCTCGAGAATGGCGCTAAAAATGTCGCTGAAGGGCTACTTTGCTACAATATGTGTAATGTGTAGGTTGGAATTACACAGACCACTAATACAGGCCGCGTTAGTGTGAAGAACTTATTTGTAAAGTGAAAAGTTATTCATTTGTTATCCACGTAAATTAAAGTTTTGAAGATAATTTTTTTTAATAATTTGGTAGTGAGAAGTTATCAAATAACTTGAAAATAAAAATACCTTAACGGGCGTAATATAATTTATGAAATCGCATATTTTTCGATAACAATAAAAATAAATGTTAGTCTCTAGTCAAAGGTCATACATGCAGCAATGTTCAAATTAAGTTTGCGTATACATTACATGTAATTACATTATAATAATGTTGAAGGATTGAATCCATGTAGAGTACTGCGTTTATAAATATATAAAATTCGAATAAAATAATGAAAATAAAATATTAGAAGATTTCTTCGTCATAAAGATTAACAGTGTTCGGTAAATACCATCAGCGGAAATTACTTCACTTTATTTCTAATTTAAACATCAACTTCTGTTTCAATTTTCTCATCCCGGGTTTCGGCGACTCGATAGCACCTTTAAAAACCCATGTTACTTTCTACTTTCAGTTTCAAAATCAAGTCCTCATTCAACTCATCTTTATCACAGTTTAATGGTTAAATCTAATCGCACAGGTTAACTTTATCACACTCTAGCAACTTCTAGAAAAAATATTACACTTTTATTTCCAATTTCAGAGTCCACTCAGAAAATCAGAGTTCTGCCTCATTGAAGGTAAAACCAGCACCCAGATCTTAAGGGGATGTCAGGACAGGGTTGACGCGTCTCTATTAAAGCCACTACAGTGCAAATATTGGAGCTCGGTATAGTCTGTTATTTCAGCTTGCAGTTCCACACTTTTTCTCCAGCTGATCGATAGGCGATACAACGCCAGTGAAAGACGAGCGATTATACCAAAGGACCACACATGGATTGGCTTCAAGTTTCTTTAATTTAGTTTTGTCAAACCGATGACGTTTATCACGCTGAGGAATTCGATTATTGATATTAACTCGATTTATATTGAAGAGATATTTCCTTTGGTACCGAAGATATTTACCCTGATTTTTTTAAGTCAATTGTGTTATTTCCCATACCTATACATAAAGTTGGGTAGTAATCTTAATTGTAATACTGGTTCACAATGTAATACCATTACGGTATCTCGCAGCAATACTTTTTCCGCGCTTAGTTCTTAAAACCCTTGCATTGGTCTATATGGTGTCTGTAAGTAAACGTCAACATTCATCTAAACTTACCCAGAAACAAGCATACTAACACAAGTCAGGTCAAAAATACTATTGCACGTCAAAACAAACATACTATTTCGCACGAGATTTTCAAATGATCTTCGGGCACACGATAAGGAAATCAAGTATCTGATAATTCCATTCTTATAATTTTGGTATGGCAAATATCGGTGATTGACAGCAGATGTTGATTTAAAAAATGCGAAATATCCAATTTTTCTCATATTGCTTATTTTTCAATATTTCATTACAGTGCTATTCTCAACATTCGAGCTGATGCTATAGTAATAAAGATAGAAACAAACGACTGAATTCGAAGAGAAGGCGGCTTGAAAGACTGAGGGCAAAACCTAATACCCGCATACCTCTTAAGCTAAAATTCCTAGAAAACTCTTCTTCTCTGACATTTAATGCAAGAGATCTGTATTTCTATACATTATTTATAGATAATCAACTGGCAGTCTCTGCACATGTCGATAAGATGTTTGCTATATATGGCGAATCGATGCTGCCGTAAAACATTACCGCCATTATACCTGGACGTCTGTGACTTCAATAATTTTGGAGCTGTTCGCTCCGGTGTCAAAATTCTGTCTTTACTTTGAGCAAATTGCTTTAGCCGGTCACATCCTAAGGAGCTGTTTCCTAAATTTGCCGGTTTAGGTGACCTTAATATTTAAGCTGCCTTTTTAGCGCATTTCCTCATTTATGGAAAAAATGCGCTATTGTGCTCGTCATGTCCGTCCGTCTGTCCGTCCGTCCGTGACCACATTTTCGTCGACGGAAAAATGCGCTCTCTGTCACTCACTGCAGTGAGTACTGAGTTATATTTTTTAATTGCCACACTAGGCTGTTTGTTTATTGGTGGAACGGAAATGTGATTAATTGGGAGGGGAGGCATTACATATGGAGGTGGGAGAGGGAGCAGGCATACAGCCTCGATCTCCAGACAAGGGGCCATACTTTCAAAACTCGCTAAGTGAACGTAAGTACTTACGCTCTATTTTCTTGTCTATGATTGGTGGATTTTGCCTGAATGGCCGTCAATGATTGGCTGATGAACTTGCGATCTCTTAAACTTTTTTTGAAAGTATAATAGGCCAAGATCGCGTTCAGTGCGCAGCGATGAAGGCTAAACTTTTTAGACTTAAAATTAAATCTGGAAATTCTGGGTTGCCATCGTACAAGTTTGCTCGTTTTCTTCTCTCTGCGTAAATATTAAGTGCAATGCAAATATTATAAATCAATCATTTTTCAGCAAACTTTAAATCTTTGAACAATATTTGATTTATTTGATCTATAGTTATTAAAATTCTGTATTATAATTGTTAACATTCGCCTAATGCAGTAACATTCTTTTTCTGTAATTTTTATCCAATATTTCTTTATATTTTCTACCCACCCCGATTAAATTCTCTTTCATTTGTTTACAGATTAGCTATCAATCGTGCAGCCAATGAAAGCTCATGTGCTTGGTCAAGTTTTGAATTTAGCATTTGAAAAAATCATTCTGATTGGCATGTAAATTTCGGTACAAAATAAACGATAATTTGAATCTTAAAGAGATAGTGTAAGCTAACCCTAAAAACTTGTTTTATATACCATTTAGACCGCTACAAAGAATGAAGTTCTCATTTTGCTACCAACAAAATGGCAATAAGCACATTCTAGTTGACTAGCTTGTACTCATCTAGAATTCTTCACACAAAACAAGACTCGACAGCTGGCAGATCTGAATTTAGTCGTTCATAATCTACGTCGATTGCTTTCATGAGTTTAATAATTAGAACTTTACACGATGTTTGTTTAAAGTTACTTCATTTTACTCTAATATATAGACAACATTCTCTAATATATTTAGATAAATTAATCTAATATATATTTCTTCAGTTAATAGCAGTACTGAAGACCCCTCCTTCTGTGACTTAGAATATTACCCTAAATGAATATGTTGAATAATCGCTTTGTTCAATCCTCCTATAATGTTATAATATTATCTATAATAATTAAATAACGTCTAACGGCCCCGCTATATGATTCCGCACAGCAAACATCATACACGTGATCTCAATCATACCGATAGATTTTTTTCAATCCAGCCAAGCCGCGCAGTTCATCCACTCCTAAGCTCAATACGTTTAACAAAACTGCCACCCTCAACCTCTATACAAATAAGCTCTAGTAAATAAATTTCAATGGCTGGGTATGCTACATGAATCACGAATTTATGTTTCTATATGAGATACAAGAATATAAATTATCAAAATAAAATAACCATTCGGAGGACCCGATTAAAAATAGTAATGGCTAGGATTGCCACATAAGTCAGCACTTTATGAGCTTGAGGCCTGAAGCTCAAGAAACGTAGCTACCTTGTTAAAAATCATTGGAAGATTATGGTTGGCCTCCAAAACGACGGAGACCGACAGCCGAGATCAACCTATCATCTCTGTTAGTTAAATGACACACATTTATTCCAGCTATAGCGATGTTCATCTTGATAATCTTCGTATATATGAGATCTCATCCGCCTCTATATAGCCGTGGCATGAATTGCTTCTGAAACTCCTTCGTCATGTGGGACTCTACTGGCTGCCGTCATTGAGGGTGTATAGGAATAGTGTACAGAAATAGTGTACAGTAATCGTGTACAGAAATAGTGTACAGAAATAGTGTACAGAAATAGTGAACAGAAATATTGTAGAGCAATAGTTTACAGCAATCGTGTACAACAATAGTGTACAGCAATCGTGTGCAGCAATAGTGCACATCAATAGTGTACAGAAATAATGTATAGCAATCGTGTACAGAAATAGTGCACAGTAATAGTGTACAGTAACAGTGTACTGCTATATGAGATCGGATACCGCATTAGTCCATGTGATGCGATGATAAATTTAAATTTCAGGAATCATCCGATGATTGATCAAGTTGATTGCAATCACTGAGCAGTCATCAAGAATCAATTATTCATTTTCTAAAAAGACTTGAGCTTGAATTCACGAAAATGACAGCAGACATCATAAAACATTATCACCTTCATTTAATGCATGCATCGTTTAAGGCCTTATATTTACTAAGCTGGTATTACATTCATTGTAGAACTGATATAATATTTAATCATATTACTGGTATTACTTTCATTTTATTATTAGTATTACATTCATTGATAAATACATATATTCATCAGCCTACAGTTAGGCAGATATCTCCATTTGTTACCCATATACTTATTTTCAGGTATGCTTTTTGAATTATGAAAATTTAAATAGTATTGCGAGGCTAAATTATTTACACAGCAAAATTAATAATTACATTGGTGACAAAATCTCTTCTGAAACCATTGAGATTACTCCTCTCATATTTATTACAATAAATTTTTCTTTAATAAATCTCGATATAGGAAGTTTATTATTATTGTTATTATAATAAGAAAACTTAGCCAATGTATTTCTTAACTCGTAACTTACTTTGAAACTCACCTTAACTCACTTCATGAATTCCCACGGATCCCACAACTTTAATTGTAAAACTCGTACAGATTCAACGCAAATCAGCCGTCGCCAATCACAAATTCGTTGGGTGCTTAATTGTCAGAAATAGCAATCATTAAAGAATCCTTTCAGAATAACTGTATTGCATGGGACATTCCCTAATCTAGCTTCTCCAATGCAAATGATATGACGTCACATGAAAAATACAGCGAATGTCTGTACATTGTTAAGACTTACGTAAGGTACTGTAACATTGCAACAGGCATGGATATCTGTTGCACATTTCTGCATAGTTACTGTATAACTCTGATCAATATCTGCCATACATTTACAGTTACTTACTGTAAAACTGCCAACAACAAACTCTCGCACATTTTTGTCCAGTTAATTTATACTTGGCTGCTATAAATGCTGCACATTTCTGCTCAGTTGCTGTACAACTTTGATCAATAACCGCGGCAAATTTTCGCCCAGTTAGAAGGTGAGCGCGAATCATTGCCCGCCTCGGGCGAGCGCTGGATGCTATAGCTTTTATTCAGTCGTGCTGACGTTATCTGCTGTTCTCTCTTTTATCGCTCGAGTAATGTCTCTGCCTCTCTCCTATTAAAATTATGAAGCTTCCACATGTTAAAAAGCTTTTCATGGCCGATAAGAGAGCGTTGTTTAGACTCTTAAAAGTACCTCGTCCTCTGCGTCATTCTCTTAAAACTTTTGACATCGTAAAATCTTGATCCACATGTACACTTGGCAGGACACTTCGAGATGGACTCATATGCATCGTTGAGATTCCTTATCCAGCGGCGACAATCATGGTTTCTATGAGCGAAGTAATACCAGTTTAGTTAACACTTCTCAAAGCCCTAATATTAATAGAAACTGGTCGCACTATCTTCGGAAGTAGGCTCGAATGATGGACTAAAATGAACCGGGTTCTCATTTTATGTGGAGTTTCTCGAGCCCACTTGATATTACAATGTGTCCAAAGGCGTCACACGTCGTTGTCTTCCATCTAATCGCATTGACGGAGTGCCATTTGATGGAATGCGCATAAAAATGGGCCTCGAGACCTGTACATTTTTTACTGCCCGCAGGAATAGGGGCTCTTATGATAAGCATTTTCTAAGTTACGATCGCAATATGCTAAATTATCGACCATCATCGCTAGACAACGCCACGCAGCTGATCACTTCAGTGCGACGGCTGACATACGCGCAGCTCATTTTCATGTCTTATTTTACGATATTCATGCCTTATATATTTTATATAAAGTTTACGGAAAAACAAACGACGGCTTCTGATTTCAGTATATTTGTTAGTTTCTAAAGATTTTCAATTGCCATGATTTTTTGGCGTAGATTTTGATTTTCAATTAAAGCAACATGGTATCATGTTCAAAACGCGTTAGTAGAGACCAAAGAAGGGTTTTACGAAAAAAAAACTGATGTCTTCTGATTTCAATATAATTGTCCGTTCCCGAAGATTTTTCAAATGCCGTGAATTTTTTTTACGTAGATTTTAATTTTTAAATTAAAGCAACATCGTATCAGGTTCAAAACGCGTTAGTAGAGACCAAAGACGGGTTTTTATTATATTAAGCCATGAATGGTTTTGTAAGGCTTTATAAAATTCTAATTCGGAATATCTCCGAACTCAGCTATGAAAATAAGACAATTTCGGGCGGATTAGTGTTATTTTTCTAACGAAAACAAGAGTTTTGAATAAAATAATTAGGTTAATTAATCATATTCTTTTTATTTCCGTGTTGCAACAATTTATTCACTGATATAAATGAAAGGCCATCATTTGTTATATGGATTAATTGACAGCTTGATCAATTGATATATGGATTTATAGGCAGCTCCATTATTAATTGATAAGTTTATATGTAGGCAGCAAATGCTGCATGGATTTATAAATAACAATTCTTACATGGATTTATTGACAGCAATTCATATGTGGATTTATAGGCCCCAGACTATATATTAAATTGCTATGGCGAATATCCGACTTTGTAAATCATCATCCCTGCAAGTTTTCTATTAAAATGTTATTTTTGAACTGGATGTAAATTGGCCGATTCATTCAGATAATTCACTCTACATTGTTACAGTTCAAAGCAGGATTTCATTTATAGTGAAGCGGTAAACAAATGGTGACTCATGCATGAACCACCAGAAACTGATTTCGATCTTTATGATCATTTTCATGACTGATTTGATTAAAATAATTAATAAATTTTCCTGATATTATTTTTCCTAAATTACTGAGGTATTATCAATTAAACAATGTTTTATTATAATACTTCGTTTAATATCCAACGTTAAAAATATTCTACTGTCATTGTAAATAATACGGTTATGATATAGTAGTTAATAATGTTTCATAATGCTGTGATGGTTTAGATAAAAGAATTTTTGAGTTACCACTCAATAATAGATTTCGTTTGTAACTGCACAGTCGAATGAGACAGCTTAGTCCAGTGTTATAGAATACTATCGTCATTAAATAAATTGAATAAAAGCATAATGATACAAACGATCATCATAGGAGCTTCGAGCAACCACCAACTAAATATTATGAATGTTATATTGTTATGCTATTTTGAAAGTATTCAAAATAAATTAGAAACGGTTATTTTCGTCGACTGCACCACATGCAACTGTGGAATGTCTCGCGCACTGTACCATCTCCTCAGAATTTAAAGCACTAATGTATTGCATCAAATAAATACTATAACAGCAAGCATCTCTTGAATCCATTTGCAGAATAAATATGTATAAATACACGATAACATTTGTCGGCTGCAGCAGCAGCTCGCTATCAATGTTGGACTCATAAAGTTGATTGCTGGTCGACATGTTTGCAGCCCCGCCTGCCTAGCAGCCGTTGCCTTGCAGAGGCCGTACTATCAGAACTTGCTCTGGTACACATTTTTGCTGCAGTGTTCCACAGATAAGAAAATTTTTAAATGAAGGCTTCTGAGCGTACCGTGCATATCAACCATTAAGATCCTATCGGGAGGTCACGTCTGCGCAAAACTCTAAATGAATTCAGAGCTCGAGTATAAATTCAATCTAATTCACTGTCCTTTACTTGAAGAGTAATTTTCTCATATGTTAAATGATATAAACTGTAGAATGCACGTTGCTCATTCAATTGCTTTGAGTATTCTTAAGTTTGTTCGCATTCAAAACCAGCGATATAAAAATATTAGCTAGATTTTCAACATAGCAGCAACTAATAAACTACATGAGGTGAAATTTATACGCCTGGCTCTCATTGAGAGACGAGAAGTAGATCTCCGAATTCCCACCCTATCCAATTTTCCACCCTATTTCATGTTTAAGAAAATCTAGGGAAATGGTTTGAATGTTACTAATCGCAATGACGTTAGATAATGATTTCCAGTGTAATTCATTCCAGTGATTTATATTGAATAATTAATTTCATTATCAGTTATGGCATTTAAGCTTCTTCAGGAATCAATAAACATTCAAAAAATAATTCGAGAATTTCCGTTGATTAAGTTTCTTTTTAGCGCATTTTCTCATTTATGAAAAAATGCACTATTGTGCTCGCCATGTCCGTCTGTCTGTCTGTCCGTCTGTCTGTCTGTCCGTCTGTCCGTCCGTCCGTGACCTCAAGTTTTCGTCGACGAGAAAATTCGCTCTCTGTCACTCACTGCATGCAGTGAGTATTGAGTTATATTTTTTGTGTCTAGCCTGAAAATTTTATCAGCTAGAGGGCTTTTGCATAGAAATCGCTGAAATATTCATTGGGTTTCACGCCTTTTACAATAGATGGTAATCATACTTTTCAAGGAGGAATAGTATATCTGGCAATGTGAACATTTCTTGTTGAATAGTATAATCAATCATTCTTGTTGAAGAGTATATCTGGCAATGTGAACATTTATTTCTTGTCGATTAAGCACACCTGATAATGTCAAATAAAATCATGACTTTTAATAAATAGAATTAACATGAAACATTTTATTAGGAACAGCATCTCATTACAAAATCAGTAGAGTTCAATCATAGATACTTAATTTTAATTGAAATATAACTTCGTAACTTCATCGTATATAAAAATTTTAACGTTAACTTTATTGGATCGTTGAGCATCAGTAAAAGTATCCATGTAACCCTTCATGATTTTCAGAAAAATATTGATATTGCATGGATCGCGAATGCCTTCATTGAATTTGCCTTCGTTATTTGCAAAAGATAACATACCAGCCTGTTAATTTGGGTTAGAAAATCTAATTTGTAAAAAATTTTCCTAACATGAACTCGATCAGCTTTTTTTTATCGATTGTTTCTTATATCCAAATCATTAATGAATCTCATTTCTCTATAATTTAATAATCTAGAGCAATAATTTGTAAATTCTTTACTTTTCCACCAATGAGTCGTTTGTCCATTTATCATGTTTATTGGCCATCTTAAAGTAAAAACAATCGCTTCTAATTATTATATAAATGGAGAGAACAATTCTCATTAAGCAAAAAGATGAAGCACGAGCAGCCTTACTGTACACGGCATATAAATGCACAGCTAATTCTGTACTTATATGAACATGTGAGCGCAATATGAACATGTGAGCGCAATATGAACATGTGAGCGCAATATGAACATGTGAGCGCAATATGAACATGTGAGCGCAACTCATTATCAGCATTATTTTCTCTAATTGTCGACATTTTTGCCTGTAGCAAAAATGATGTCCGGTGTCGGCTGAGCGGGGCTATAAGAAAACTAAGATCTAGGCGCCGCGCACCCTTATTATATGCCTATTTATATTAAAGGAAATGTTATCGGTAGAATTTTTCCACCCTGCGGAGAGTTTAGAAACTTCTATAGTAACCTATGTATTTGTATGAGCATGATATAACATAATCATATTATATAACAATAGTGTATAGGCAAAATATTATTAAATGTGTTCCTTGCGTTCCGTTAATAGTTTTGGTTTTACTTTATCAAATAAATGAAAAATGTAACATTTAGGTACAAAGACTTATCCTATAGTATGAGGCTTAGTTATTCAAATAAAAGACTCATGTTGTGGGGTGGGAGTATATACTATACAATAAGACCAACTGGATATTAATTTAAAATTTCAGTGAGCCATCAGTGTGGGCATTTAATTATATCCATTTTTAACCCATTCAAAAATTCCTATATATTCGTGTATTATTTTACACTACGTCACTACTATCAAATTTCCCCAATCTATAAAAGGAGACTCCCAAAAATTTATATTATATGTTCACAAGTTTAACTTGATCAATTTTTCGTACATGTAATGCACGAATTTGCACTTTGTAACAAATAAACGCAAAAAATAGTTCCAGTATTGACATTTCACCAGAAAACGTCACAAATTGACTTTTTATAAGCATGAAATTCAAAAAGTTGAAACTTCAATAGCAAATTTTGAAGGACCTTGAAAGCTGAAGCAATATTATATCAACATACAACGTTGATATTCCGCTTGAAAATTTCACACAAACTCATATCTCTTCCGTTAAAAAGATGGACGATTTTTTTGTAATAATCGCTGGAACCCCACTGTAACTCCACCACTTGCTGATAGCGGTTACATGACTGAACACCTGGTGTGAACGCCAGTATTTTCCAGTAATATGTAACTGACTGAATTCCAGGTTTGTTGCTAACAGAACACTGAACAGCAGTTATTTTACTGACTGAACGCTGAATCACAGGTTTGTTGCTAACTGAACAACAGGTTTGTTGCTAACTGAACACTGAACATCAGTTATTTTACTGACTGAACACTGAATCACAGGTTTGTTGCTAACTGAACCACAGGTTTGTTGCTAACTGAACACTGAACGGCGGGTTGTTTGTTGCTAACTGAACACTGAGAGGCAGATTTCTTGTTAACTGAATATTGAACCGCAATTTTATTGTTGACCGAACACTGAATTCCAGTAACGTTACTGAATGAAAATTGAACACAAGTTATATTAATGGCTGAACACTGAATTCCAGTATCGCAACTGACAATTCTCTGCACTGATTATCAGCAATTGAAATACAAACTAAGAACAATGCTCTCTAAGCCCATTCTACTACGCCCATTCTAAGGTTCTACGATAACGGGCAAATTAAATATCAACTTGAGAGCAATCGCAAAATTCAACTCCATTAAAACATAGTTTGAATCAATGATATATACTTAATTACTTCTTTGCTTGTTGGACGAGTAATCTTCAATTCTATTTGGAACGAAACGAATTTACCTCAACACACAATAAACAACAAGCAATTAATTTTTGTTCTATTTATCAACATTTCCAACCTGGATGTCATCGCGGCCTTACCGTTTCTTTATAATCGTTTACCAATCAATGCCAAAATTTTTCATAGACTACAATTTTTCATAGACTACATCTTTCGCTTTATTGATCCAAAGTATAATTTTTATCAGTGATAAATTTAACTAATACTTTGCATTTTATAATTCAAATTAAATAATAATTTGCATTTTTAATAGTAGATCTTTTAATTATCTTAGGTGCATAATGCATAATTAGCATCGAACTAATCTGCATTTAAACGAAAATCTCTGCAGTATCGCAGACACACCTTAATTTAAAGAAGTCTGGTGCGCATTGGTCCTGAAAAATTCTCAATTATCGACCTCAGCTACACCTATACTGTCCGGATGCAACTGATATCGCATATATAGAATAGATTAGGCTTTCGAGCATCAAATATAATTTGGTACAGTTGATAGAAATTAATTCTTTGCCACATGCCATTTCATGCATGGCGCTTATGAAGCCACATAATTCAAGTTGAGCATTCAAGAATAAATAAACTATTGAATGACATAGTTGAGAGAATTCAGCCATTTTGCTGCATCACATATAATACAAGGCGCATATTATTACACCTCATGCTCGCTGAACGTTCAAGCATAAAATATTATATAACTATAGCTGAAGCATCAATTATTATATAGCATAGCTGACAGAATACAATTGAACATTTGCCTCATGACATATTATGCGTGGCGCTTACATCATGCACGTTGAGCAACTATGCGTAAGTGAAGCATATAATCCGCAGATGTGTAATGCGGACCAAACCTTAACTGAAAAGAAGGGGCGAGGGGAGTTGTGTTCATTTGAATACCGCGGCTCTGTCATTATATGGCAGCTGATCACGCTTCGCGGGACATGGGGGCTACTGGCTCATGACGCTGCCATGAGAATGTCATGTGGGCAACACAGTGTTATGTTGGGAGCAACAGTGTGGTGCAGGAACAACAGTGCTATGTAGGAAACAACAGTGTTATGTAGGGAGCAACAGTGTTATGTAGGAAACAACAGCTATAGTGTGGAAACTGTGCTATCAAGCACAGTGTTATGTAGCGAACGACAGTGTTATGTAGGGAGCAACAGTGTTATGTAGGGTACAACAGTGTTATGTAGGGAGCAACAGTGTTATGTAGGGAACAACAATGTTATGTAGGAAACACAGTGTGGTGTATCAAACAGTGTCATGTAGGGAACAACAGTATTATGGAGGAAACACAGTGTGGTGTATCAAACAGTGTCATGTAGGATACAACAGTGTTATGGAGGGAACAGAAGGGTTATGTAGGAAACAACAGTGTTATGTAGGAAACAGCAGTGTTATGTAGGAAACAACAGTGTTATGGAGGAAACAACAGTGTGGTGTATCTAGCAGTGTTATGTAGGAAACAACTGTGTTATATGTAGGGAATAAAAGTGTGGTGTAGGCCAGGTAGCAACAGTGTGATGTTGGCTAAGAATTAGGAATCAATGATGCGGGATTCAAGACAGGCCACTACAATGTGATGTAGAACCTTAGAAATGTTCCGAGGCTAGACAAGAAAATGTGAAGTTTATCCCACATCCACCAGTTTTTGTAATTTGGCATGCAAATTTGAAGTGTACCCAGCAACAACACAGATTACTATACCTTGTTTAAATAGTGTGCTTAACTAAAACTATTGGATGTTCAGACTGTGTTGCCTGGTACAGTTCACCTCCAGCTATAGCATTATCTATTATTCGTATATCAATTCTAGTGAATATATACATTATATCTTTTATGTTTTTATCGTATCAACAGTAGTGTTTATTTTTTTCTTTTTGCTTAACTTTTCAGACAAATCTCTACCGACAGCGAAAATTTTAAATTTCTTAGATTAGCCTACGATTTCGAATACCTAAATTAATATCGGTGGGCAATCTCTTTCGTATTCTGCAATGCTATCATGAGAGATCATGAAAGGATTGGTTGCTAGGTTTATAGATAGGTTTCTTCACATCACTTGATTAGTCCAGTGGCAGATCTCCACCAAACAATACGTTATGGGTGAGTTATGGGTGAGTTTGTTCCCCTGAACCAGCGAAGAATTGCCGCGATAGCTGCACCAATAATCTCTATACGTTTTTGCAGACTCGTTTTGAGAAATAAGTAGACTTTTGGAAAATATTTTTACCCTTCTGCCCTCATGTGGGTTATCAGAAACCAAGTTTGACCCGCCAAAGAAGGCGTATCGGTGCTACATGTGTCACTATTAGGGCAATATGACCAGTTAATTGGCAATATGACCAGTTAATTTTTATGAGTGATCTATCGCAAAAAAAAACTAATGTTAACCGCCACGCTTCCCAACTGCTCGTTGTTGTTGCAATCGCGTCGGTTACCGCCATGCAACTGCACGCAGCAATGCCGTCCTGCATGGGCCCATACTTTCAAAACTCGCTAAGTGAACGTAAATACTTACGCTCTATTTTCTTGTCTATGATTGGTGGAATGATTGGTGGATATTGCTTGCAAGGCCGTCAATGATTGGCAGATGAACTTGCGATATCTTAACTTTTTTTGAAAGTATATGCACTGATGTTGCATATATGAGCTGGCAAGTGGGCGGGGTTTAGTCATATTTAAGAGTTGTTCGTCGATTAGCTTGCTAAATTATAACTTTTTGTATGATGATACGTTAATCGTCGTCAACGTTTTCCGTACATAAAGATATTAAATTTATTGTTAATAGACAAAAGGTTATCCTTTTTTCTAAAGATGAATTAATGGCTGTACAAGATTCCTCCTGCTGAATGCCTGATAGTAAGATTGGCCGCATTAAAATTTTATTTAAAAACATACTGCGTAACTGATGCATTAAATTTGATGAATAATTTACACTATGGATTAATTTCCTGACCATGATAATAATACACGATAGTAATTCTACACCACACGATACATATTTGAATATTAATTACAAACGAGTTTTGCAACAAGGCAGCTATTTAATAAGGCAACTGCGAGTTCAGATAAAAATCCCTTATATTTACGCTCTCGCCAAAGAATACAATGTCTTTTAAGAAAATGAATTCATGCTTACGTTTGCCGAACGTACGCACGGCCAAAATGTGAATTAAAAGTCATATTCGTTTAATTAATCAACCAAGGTTGACAAACCCAATTGTAAATTAGGTATCAGAATCAAGTATAACGATGAACTTTCCTAGCGATCTAATTTACGTTGGTAGAAACATTCAGTCGATTCTTCCAACGCTTAAGGTTTAACTTTGCGCATAACCAAAAATAATTGAAAAAAATAAATGGCTTCAGCATTATAATATCTCAAAGATTCCAGCATTAAATAAAGATCGCTATGTTTGAGGTAAGCTTGACTCCTGATGAAGAATCTTTTTTAATTTGAGAGCTTCAGTTTTTCCAGTGATCGTGCTTAACTTTAAGTTAAAATTTCATTTCATTTTTTCATAGTTTGATGCGAATATTGAGCACAGAAGAACTTCATGTAGTCATTCATGGGGCAGATTCTTGAGCTTGAAGTTCTGCCTAAACCCAAGTCAGTGACACCGCATACGACATTTGTCTGTCATTCACATGTGACAACTGGACGAAATAAACTATACGAAATGAATAGCTCTGGATGCATTAAAACTGAACTGAACAAATTATTCGCATCAAGTTCGGAGAATGAGAAAAATTGCGTGGGTTTGTGATAAATTGTTTATCGAACCCGAAAAGCATGTTCGAACCCGAAAGGAAGGGCATTTTAGCTGAGTATTTTCGTCTAGTTTCGTAATTTTTTGAAAGAAAATCTCCAGTTACAAGAGTCGGCATTGTATTATTTTCTCTTAATGGTTAGATTGAGCTTTTCTACGGGAAATTTTCCTTGCTGAACTTTCGGCAGTGATCCTGAGTTCACAAGAATTTGCCAGGGTGACAATTCAGCCGAACAAATCTGCACTTATACGACTTGGTTATCGCTTTGATCATAGACATTCAATTCAAAATTTGATAGATTCACTAGAATTTATGTAAAAATAATCGTTCACAAATAATAATAACAAATTGTTTGCTCGAATATTTAAAGTACGCAATGACGCCCCAGAGATATCTCAAAGAATGACAAATATAGTGAACTATCTAATAGTTCAACAACATTATTATTATTTTTTCTCTACTTGAGGGGGTTTCGTTCCCCTTATCAAGATCTTTTTGTCCACATTATGTACTAGGGAAGCTAGCCTTCTTCACGAGTAACGCGATGATCCGACTTACGCAAGACCCCGCTGCCCGAGGTCGCGAATCTCGCCATAAGGAAGCCATCACTCGTCGTACGCACGGCAAGGGAGCTGAGCGCAAGCGGCGCTAATCACGTTGGTGCAGCCAATGCCTGAAGAGCGGCGCGGGTATGACAGCTAATGTGCTTGCAGGGGCTCTTGAACGTACAATAGGGGCGGCTGCAGCGAGTACAGACACCCTGCCGGCTTAGCTACACAATTAGGGATGCGCGCACGCAGGTCCAAAGGGAGCCATGGGCACAATAGCGAAGGATCATCAGTCTGAGGATTTAAAGAGTGACGGCTATTGTGGGCATTTTTAGAGAGATACACCATAATGCTACTTCGATGGGAAACAGCAGCTTTGGTGCTACTGATACCCATCGTCAAAAGGGAAATGGTCCCATGAAGTAAATGAAGCACGAGACGTAAAAACGAATAAAATATTTCTTGTGTCCCTCTAAGAATGACAACCATCGCGCTTCATTGGAATGTTGATGAAAATGTGTCGCATTTTATTTCTGTTTTATTTACCTTGTGCATTGGTTTTACTCCCCGTTACACTTTTTAAGAGAAAATTTCTTCTTTCTTTCAGGCGAGATGGAGTATAACGACGCATCAGCATCCCCTGAAACTGAGCCTGGGGGTTTAAACGAAGCGGTTTTACCATCCCGTGAACCTTCCCCTGACGACTCCCCGTCCACACGACTGTCTCCTGAACATTATTCCACGACCCAGCCCAGGCGAACCTCAAAGGTATGCGATCAAATTCTCGATTATTCGGCAACTTCACCAAAGCATCGCTCTTCACCGAACTCTCCACGACGACAACGTGTTTCTCTAAACTCACATCAAAGACTAGAATCTGCTAATAATTCACCTGACGATGACAACAATAACATGAAACCTTTTAATTTTACGCAAGAACGTAATACGGAAAGAGACTCGCCTGAAAACCACCGAATCCAGGGAAGCGATATTGTTCATGAGCGATTAACCGCAAACTCTAACGTAGACTTAGTCAATCAATTCATTATGAACGCTTCAAGACAATTTGAAAGAAACTCGACTCAAAATGTTCCTCTAGAGAACATGAACGGGACTTTGATGGCTCTTTCGAGGCTGGCTGCTGCCAGCGCTGTGCCAAACGAACTTGGGAATTCAGCTGAGAATTCCGGTCTTATACATGCTTTACTTGCAATGCAGAATCAACAGCTCATGCAATTTCAATTGATACAAAAAATTCAAGCCCAAGTTGCACTAGATAAAGCAAAGAGTGCGAAATTGCAAAGGAAAAAAGAAGGTCGTAAATCTCCAGAGACACATAATTATCCTGGTGCTCACCCAATGATAACAATGGCCCCTCAGACGAGCAAAGTTTCCGACGATCCCAGTTCAGCTGGAACTGGACTCAGTGATCTCATGAAGCGTTTTCAAGCTCCCAAGGAACCAGAAAGGAACGAGCGTCGCAGCAAAAGTCCAGTCGACGTAAAGATACGCCCGTTCTCTCCACCTCTGACAGCCTCAAGCATTGCATCATCCGTTATTCAACCAGATGAGCCGCCGGCATCAAATGCACCGAACACCCTTGAAATGTTGCAAAGAACAACTAACGAAGTTCTAAACAACGCATCGCAGGGGATTTTAACGAATAGATTAATAGACGATTACAGCAATAACGAAGGTAAAGATCCTTATTGCAAGCATCGTTGTCGATATTGTGGTAAAGTTTTTGGCAGCGATTCAGCCCTGCAGATTCATGTTAGATCTCACACCGGTGAGCGCCCTTTCAAATGCAATATATGCGGGAACCGCTTTACTACAAAAGGTAACCTCAAAGTTCATTTCCAGCGACATGCACAACGTTTCCCAAATGTAAAAATGAATCCAAATCCTGTTCCAGAACACCAAGATAAACTATTTCCTCCACTTCTAGCTCAATTGGGTGAGCTCGATAGTGAAAATCCAGCGCCCACTGGTCCTCCGAATCCGTTTGGTCCGCTGCCTTCCCCGCCTGGAGCTCATCCTCCACCACCACCACCGCCTCCTCTTCTATCCCCTTTGCCTTTCAGCCTTCCTCCTCATTTCCTGCATAATAGACCTGCACCAATATTCCCCAGTCCGCTTCTCAACTCCCCATTCGAACGAAATTTTGAAAATCGTCCCGATGTTGAATCGCTCGGCCATGATGAAGAGGATGATGATGACCAGCAAACTAACAGCCACAGCTTTGAGAAACCAGAATCACCGGAACCCATGCAAGAGGATGAACAAGCTGAATTTAACCCGACTGTGAAAGAAGAGCAAGAAAATATGGACACATCTAACGACCGGGACCTAAATGATTTTGGCGACGCCAACGAGAGTAAAGGTGAAGCTTCATCGTCATCACAAAACGAAATGAATGATAGTTCTGCAGAGTCAGAGTTTCTTCGGCCCATGTCAGGAGACATACGAATTCGAGGAGATCAGGAATTAAAAAGTGATCAGGACACGGTAATTCCAAAAGAAGAAAAGCGAGATGACATGGAGAGAAATGATGTACAACCATTTCTGTCAGACAATATTTTCGATTCGAACGCACCAAGACATGCAATGCCTCAAATGCCCTATCATCCATTTCTCTTCCCTGGATTATCTTTTCCTATTCATCGCCCATTACTCCATGGGATGCCTCCTTCCTTTGGACCTGCAAACCCAACTCAACCTCCTACCAGCTTCCCTATACCACCAGGTGTTGATCCCGCTAAGGATCCAAACATATACAACAACCTTTTACCAAGACCGGGAAGTACAGACAACTCTTGGGAAGCCCTTATTGAGGTGGAGAAGAGTGATAAGGCAGCGAGACTTGAAGAATTACAAAAACTCGAAGGGAAGAAAGTGGATCCAAATCAATGCATCATTTGTCAACGTGTGTTGTCGTGCAAGTCTGCTTTAGTGATGCATTATCGTACCCACACAGGCGAGCGTCCATACAAATGTAAAATCTGTCAGCGAACTTTCACAACCAAAGGGAATCTCAAAACTCACATGGGTGTACACCGGGCAAAGCCTACAATGAGAATGTCTCATCAGTGTCCCGTTTGTCACAAGAAATATACAAATTCACTGGTGCTCCAACAACACATTAGAACGCACACTGGAGAAGCAACAGATCTGAGCTTAGAACAGATTGCAGCGTCAGAAATTAGAGATGAATATCCACCGTTGCCAACCGCAGGACCATCTCCGTTCCTACCTTCAGGTTTGCCATTAGCTCATCCATTCCTACATGGCTTGATCCCTCCGTTTCCCATGCGGCCTAAGCCCCCGATGAGTAGTAATGGACCAAGACATCTTATGTTTAAGCCAGAGGAAGAAGAGGAGAAATTTTTACGCATGATGGGATCATCCCGATCATCGTCAGCGGGTAGCTGTGAGCAGCGTTCGAATGATGAAGCCTGCCAACCACCACGAGAAGACTCTAGGGTTAACGGAACATCTCCGCGTCCATCCATCTCCCCGTCTCCTTCGGATTATTCAGAAATAAGCTCGAGTGCGTTCAACAGCCAGTCGTCACCGCCGTCTGATCGCACTACTAACAACGTCAACGGTGGAGATAGTCCAACAAACCTGGTGCTAAATCCGGAAACATCTTTAGAGGATAAGAGTGAGGGCCAGAATGACGTACCAACTTCTGCTTCGTCGTCGAATAACGTTCCTCTGGACCTGGCCACCTCCTCCTCGGCACTTCCCAACCCAGCTTCGCTTCTTGGCGGGTTCTTCCCTGGTGCGATGCCGGCTCTACGCAACTCTGCCGCTTTTGCCGGCCCCAACATTCCTACTTCGCCATTCTTCCTGCACAACTTCCATGGTGAATATGATTGTGCTTTAGTGTAATTATTTCTACAATTCATGCAGGAGTTTTAAAACTGTAGAAAGACTTTGGGGTTTACTAGGCGGTAAGTAAAACAGTTCGTATTTACGTGATGTAACAGTTAGTTTGGTTTTCTTTATTATTGTCTATTTTGAACGAAATTTTTATATCATATTTTTACGTTAATTTAATCTTATGGTTTCTATTTTTCGATCTATTTAGCTTCTTTCTATTAACCGAGTACAGCGAGCAACGATATTTTCAAAACAAAAATATACCATAATCATATAAAATTTTAAAATGACGTGAAGGTAAATTCTATTTCTCTATTCTACTTTATTCTATTTCTGAATTCTATTTTATTTCTTGATTCATATTATTATATTATAAAAAATATTTCAACTTTGATCTGAATCATTTCAATAGAAAAAATCTTTCTATACCCATAATTGTGTTCACACAAAATTAGTCCTTGAAATTTCTTACCAATGTCTTTTAATTTTTCAGGGACACTAAATTTGAAATATTTGGTGTGGAAAGTACAAATAAAATTAAAAATAAATAATTCTTTGCGTAGTTAGAGTTTTCGCTGCATATGTACGTTGTGCCATTAAGTTTTTGCATTTGTGATTGCAATAAATTAGCACTGTACATTTGTACCTGCAACACGATTTCGTGGAAATGAAGAATGCAAGTATGCAATTATTCCTTCAATTAAATCATACATCTGTCCGATCAATGCAATTGACGTTGTCTTGTCGATACCGCTGTACATTTGCATTGGCAATGCAATGGTTCATTTTTTAAGGCAATGCAGTTATGTACAGTTATGTACAGTTATGTACAGTTATGTACAGTTATGTACAGTTATGTACAGTTATGTACAGTTATGTACAGTTATGTACAGTTATGTGTTGGTTATGCGATTCTGCATTTGTGTTTACGATACAACTGTATTATAAAAAATTCATTTGCAATTCAATTGTATGCAGAGGCATAATGAAATTCAACATTTGTGTAGTCATTGCATATTTACATTTGTATTTGCAATGCAATGTTATTTCGCGCATTTGTGTTTACGATTCAACTAAAAATGCCTTTGCAAGTCAATTGTATGAAGAGGAATAATGAAATCCAACATTTGTGTTGTCATTGCATATTTACATTTGTATTTGCAATGCAATGTTATTTCGCGCATTTGTGTTTACGATTCAACTAAAAATGCCTTTGCAAGTCAATTGTATGAAGAGGAATAATGAAATCCAACATTTGTGTTGTCATTGCATATTTACATTTGTATTTGCAATGCAATATTATTTCACATGTGTATTTTCAATGAATTTATGCTTGCAATGCGTGGGTGCAGAGGTAAATATTGTGCCGTGGCCGCTGATTACAGCGGCGGACAAAGCTTCGGTCAGTCAGAGTCGGTCAGTCGGCTGTCAGAGTCGCGTGCTTGACTCCAGCTTCATTGAAGAGAAGCTATAAATTATGGCGACCGCTCGGCGAGTGTGGCGCGAGAGCAGGACGAGCTGGCCATTGTGCAAGCGCACGTGACTTTGCCGTCATTTTCACGAACTATTCCAAAGCTTCTTGTAATGTGTCCTGAACTTGACAATGCTCGATATGTCCCTTTGTTAACTCGAGCCTTCAACAATCCAAGCGAGAAAATCGATGAGAAACGGAATGAAATTAATCTAATGAAGGAAGGATTTGCCATCGATTTTATACTTAGGGTTTCGCAGTCGAACAGATGGCTTTACTTCCTCTGAGTGGGTTCACACTTTGAGTGGGGTCAGTCCATGAGTGAGTCCAATATTTGAGTGGGTCAACTATTTGAGTGGATTCTCTCTTTGACTAGATCCACTATTTGAGTGGGATTTGAGTGGTGTCACTCTTTGAGTGGGGTAACTCTTTGAGTGGTGTCACTCTTTGAGTGGGGTCACTCTTTGAGTAGGATCACTCGACATACTCCTCTTAATGCGACGCGATTAGTTGGCTTTTTAAATTGCGTTCATCCGCTGAATAATCAAAAATTTTGAGTAATTCCTATTCTAGCGGCTAATCAATATTCAACTTTATTCATGATGAAAATCGACAAAATTACAACTGAAGGCTGTGATCACTCGGGATACATTATTGTTTGATGTAGCAATTGAGATCTATTCCTACTATTCATGAATAATCATTCCTAAAATCATTTCCATCATTATTTTATACAATATAACTATCACGATAATCGACATAAAGTAAAAATTAGTCTATCAAAATAAAGAAACCAACACATCAATCGTATTTTTGTGTTTTAACCTGTTAATTTTTTTATAAACAAACACTTAAATCGAAGTTTCTATTCTATTATAATTTCCTTGTGAGTATGCAATATTCGTGTCTGATGTTTTAGGTATCAATATCCATTTGTGCATAACACTTTTTTTTTATTTTTTTTCATAGAATATTTTTGCTGGTAAATATTTCTATTATTGTTATTTTTTTCTTTACCACCAAATTTTAAACTTAGTTAGAAGTAAATAAAATTTGAAGATTCTCTTGCCTTCAATACATTGTTGACTAATAAATATTTTATTGTATCCATTCAGTTGGTTCGTCTAATGGAGCGGGGGGTGGGGGGCCGCCGTTCCCCTTGTCGTCCCTGCAAGTTGGGGGAGGGGGGGTGTCCCGTCCGTCCCCTCTCGCAGCCACCCAGCATGTGGGATCTGCTTGAATAATTCCCCACCCGTCCGTCCCCTCTCGCAGCCACCCAGCATGTGGGATCTGCTTGAATAATTCCCCAGCCACATCACAGCCACACCAGTAATATGACATCCCCACATCAGCCATATCAGCCACATCACAGCCCCACATCCCAAATCAGCCAAACTAGCCACCCCATCCCTCCACATCATAGCCACATCAGCCACATCATAGCCACATCAGCCACATCATAGCCACATCAGCCACATCACAGCCACGTCACCACAACCCCATGCAACCCCACAACGCACATCAGCTGTAAGCCACCACCAGCCTAGCCGCCCATCGTCACCCACATACAGAAGAAAGAACACATCCAGCTCTGCCAGGTGAGTGGAAAGCATATGAATGATTGGATACGTTATACGTTACGTCACATCCAACGTCAGTCGTCGGTCCCGTTGGTACGTTACGTCACATCCAACGTCAGTCTTCGGTCCCGTTGGTACGTTACGCCACATCCAACGTCAGTCTTCGGTCCCGTTGATACGTTACGTCACATACAACGTCAGTCGTCGGTCCCGTTGATACGTTACGTCACATCCAACGTCAGTCGTCGGTCCCGTTGATACGTGACGCCTAAGACGACGTCAGTCTTCGGTCCCGTTGATACGTGACGCCTCAGACGGCGTCAGTCGTCGGCCCCGTTGATACGTTACGTCACATACAACGTCAGTCGTTAGTCCCGTTGATACGTGACGCCACGGGCACGAATGTTAACTCGCTTAAAAAGTCTTTCCGGCACTGCCGCCGTACATGTCGTCTAAACCAGCCATAAAGTAGCCATACCACACACTAGCCATGCCACACACTAGCCATGCCACACACTAGCCATGCCACACACTAGCCATGCCACACACTANAACCGATCGTCGTTTGGTGTTGGGTCGCCAATAAATGCCAGGTAAGCTTTCCTTACCATAAGAAGAATGTTTATCTCTACACTTTATCAACTTAAACAATCATTAACAAACAAAACTACGGTTGTTTGTAGCTGAGATGCAGGAAGCCTAGCTATGTCAGTATATAAGTTGGGCACGTTGTTCATGGTTGAGATGCAGGATGAGTAAATAACTCTCAATCGCTTCAACCAAGCGTGTAGTGTAAGATGTATGTACGTCAAAATTATGTACTCATTAACTGTTGCAAAAATTAATGTTGGTAATACAATCTAGAGATCAGATACACAATTTCTGAGCGAATTTATTATTTCTTGATTATATTTCGAGAAATTATTTTTTTTTACTTTCCAGTAGCTATTAGTTTCAAATCTGAAATTTAAGGCCTTTGCCATAGCCTACCTGATATGTGGATTTCTTTCTTCTCTTCCAAAAGGTCGCAGTCGCCAAATCCACCTCCCGTCAACGAGGCCCGGATGAACTTTTATCTGATGGCTGACTTCGTATTCAAATCCGGCAAAAATCTTCATTTACAGAATACGAAAATTCAAACAATACCTTCATTTTTTGTTTGCAGCTCATCCCGAAAATCTATGGGACTTCAGAATATTTGGCAGGATATGAAGTCCCTCGCTGAACATGCAAGTCTGTTGAATGCTTCATCAGAAATTTTAATCTCAATTCGCAAATCCTGTGATTTGTGAATTTTGGAAGCGTAAATACATCCTACTTCTGGCGGCTTGCGACTTTGCGACACTGGCATCAACTTTTCCTGTATTCAATATAACAACCGATTCACAACATCGAGCATCCGTTGATCTTACCTCAGCATTCTGAACACTAGCAATCCCCACGCACAATATTCTTCTTCACGAAAAAAATCAAGATCTCGTCAGATTTGGGATCCTAAACGGCGACAAGCGAATACAGAGACGTCGAGAAGATTTTGCTCGTGGACTTGGTTGGGCTTGGCGATGCGAAAAGGCCAAGAACATCTGGCTGGCCTTGGTACTCAAATCGGGCGGCCAGGCGGCCGAAAAGATCTGCTGGACTCGTGCCGGGCGGCCAGGCGGCTAAGAAAATCTGCCTCGACGACTCGACTGGAGCCGGGCGGCCAGGCAGCCACGAAGATGTGCCTCGACGACTCGACTGGAGCCGGGCGGCCAGGCGGCCACGAAGATGTGCCTCGACGACTCGACTGGAGCCGGGCGGCAAGGCAGCCAAGAAAATCTGGCCCAATGGCAATGTCTGGCCTGGAGATTCGACTCATATTCTCGGCATGCACCTCGAAGAAGATTTGCGTCTCTCGCGCTGTCCAAAATTCAATCCCTGGATTGGAACGTCCTCTCGCAGTCATCTTACAAATTGATCTATTGCCGAGCCTCGCATGGGTGAAGAGAGTGGAGCGCGATCCTGCTCCGTTGTTCAACTTCAATTTCATTTGACTAGATCAGTGATCTTGACCATTTTTACCATTCAATTTTTCCCAATTTAATCATTTTATCCATAATTTTTTTGTTACTATTTAATTGTTAACGGGCAAAAGGGATGTTATGAACTTTTTTCACGTATTCTACCTGCTTTGTAGCTGTGAAAGAACTTGTTGATAATTTCAATTAACATAATCGTTACACTGATTTCATAACATTTAACTCGACACTTTATTAAAAATAGAGAATGTTGATCTTGCTTTCTGTAGCCACGAGTCTACTGACCTGGCAGTATCTTCGTTCAAAAACAGCCTTTTTCGGCCTAATCTTTATTTTTTTATTCTTAGAAAATACGTGCTTTGTCGGCAATTTGATATTTGTTAGTGGCTGAAGTAAACACAATTGGACGTTCAAGTTAGACACCGACTACAGCATTAGAAAAAATACTTTAGAGAAATACATACTCGAGAAATATATACTAATTGGCATGCCATATATCTTGAGCTTATATTGCACAGGTACGAGTGCTGAATATCATTTCTGCTCCAATAATATGAGGATGTTACAAATGTCACTGCCTCATAAAATACTCTGACAAAATGAGTGTATGTGTATAGTTGTATGAGTAAGTTTTTTGTATATTTTGTACAACTTGTAAATTAATGAGCAAATTTTCATGAATTATGGTGTTACAACTCGCTGATGAGGTTCACGGTAAATTTGTTAATATTAAATAAATTCCTTGAGAGTAGCATTTCACCAAGTGAGCATTATTTTCTCTTAGAGTAGCTTTCACGTAGTTCGAGGGAAATGATAGGAATTTAAACTCCAGTTGCATGAAAATTCACATAAGCAACAAATTCAGAGGAAGTCCGGTACACCACGATGAACGCTGTAATATATACCATAAATATACCTTCGCAACCTTGTTGCGTTGCCTTGTTGTATACCTTGTTATGAATATAATAATTATACGGGACATTATCCATATTTTTACTTTCCGAATCATTTGACGACTCCTGTGTATGTGCTCAGTTATTTACACCTTTCCAAGTTTGCTCTCTGTACGATGAAAATTTATGAACCTAATTCATTCAAAATGAAGACTAAAGTTATTGAAAGAAAAAATTAATTCAGAGCTTTTATTTCTCGTTGCCGCAGTTCATACCGGAGATTTGACATTGGCTTGGCTAGTCCTTAATTCAATAGCAATCATAAATCAAGAAACTAATCTCAAATTTGTAAATACTGAAAAATTATTTAAATTTTATTGCTCGTATGTGGGTAAAATCTTCGAAACAACGCATCACATAAATTTTTAATTTTCCTCGAGCGTGTGGGTGACGGTGTTTCAAACAATTATAATTATTTATTTTAAGATGGAAATTATGTACAAAAATTAAGCTATTTTGACGCGACTTTGTACATGCATGCGTCCATATCATCTCCGATATGTTAAATGTATTTTTTACATGTAAATTGAAGGAAACTACGTAAAATAAGGGAAACTCGAAGGTTTCATCTTTTAAAGGAACTATCATCCAAGAAATAAAAAGTTCATGTTTGTATTTCATGAAAAAATCGAATTTAATTGAGGGATATTTCCACGTGGTGCATAGCATTTTTTTAATCCTATTTTTGTGTATCCGAAAACTTTTATTGTCGTTAAAATTTAAGTATTAAAAATTTGCAATTATACAACAATTAACATTTTTTGCTACGTGCGTTTTTTTTAATTCATAGGAGCGAACATGCAAGTAAATGCTTAATGTATTTATTTTGAAGTAACTCTCTTTGAAGAATTTTTCGAAGTAACTCTCGCACTCTGCAGAATTTTTCCAACGCTTATGAATTTTTCTAAAAATAATTTAATTTGAAGTCTGTACTTTTTTGGCATTACTTTTACGTAAACCTGTAGCTGAAAGTAATTAAAGAAGTTCCCCATCCAGATCAGTTCGAGTAAAACACTTCTATATTCGCGATTGAAAAGATCAGGCTATCGTATCAATCAACTGTGAGCTTCCTGAGACAACACTCAAATAACTGAGGACAATTTGAGCGCCTTTACTTCTTTTATGTTCCTGAATGGTGCCAGAAATTGCATGGCAGTATTGCTAATTAGTTGCTAATTACTCATCTTAATCTTTATCAGATAATCATGATTCGAATAATCCTCGAACTTTTTAATTATTTTTATGGTTTTTAACTTTTTTAAAAAAACTGTGGATAAGAAGGGTGGTAAATTTGCATGAACAACAGGGGTTAATGAACTGTATAAGATAAATTCATTGAAATATGCTAGACTTGTCACAATTTAAATATGTACAATCTCATGCTATTTCATATTTATCATTTAATTACTAGCTATGTATGGCAATGCTTCAAGTAAACCTATGAGCGTACCTATATGTACATTATGAGATATCAAGTGAACTTAACATTTAATCCTGCAAATATCAGTAATGTAATCAGTATCTTTCAAGATTTGGTAATAGCGCTGTTTAATTAATAGAATCCGTATCTTTTAAGAACTTTGTAATAGCGCTGTTTTATGGGTAAACGTTGCACAATTAAAGAGTGATAGCAAGGTTCCTGTACATGGATATTCCCAACACAAAGTTGACATTAACAATGTACCATATATTGCTAGCATATATGTACCATATATAGTTAGCATATATGCACCATATATTGCTTGCAGTCCTGTGTATATGTTTTAGCTTGGCCCTGTTATTTATTATTGCTTAGCATAGAATATTTGTGCTCTCGTACGTGTACGTGTCGGTCTTCTTTGAAGCTTATCATGTTTTTTGCAGTGAACTAGCGGTATTAATAGCATATGTTTAAATGGCAATGTGTTTGTGGACATGCTTGTATTGGATCCAACATATTTTCTGATAATGCCGTGAAGGCAAATTACCTACTCGTTATAACTGACTATAGGTCAGTTGGTCATCTCATATCTTAATGGTAAGCTCTCCCAATGATGAGAAAAACTCGTTCATGATGACAATCTTTTATTTTCCTTTTAAATTTTTAGGAATCACAATATAATGAATTGTTTAAATACATTATTCCCGTAGAATGTTAAGCCAAGCTCCGGTTATTTCATACATTCAAAAGGCTATATATTTTTTAACTCAGAAACATTTTTTCAATGTCGCGCACGATGATATGAGGTATGTCATCTTTTGGCAATTAATTCATTAGCAGAAGATTAAAATAAATCAACGTCTTCCTCTCATTGTATGTGAAATCACTCTAGAGCTCATAATTTAAAAAAAACGTAATAAAGAGCCCATTAGAACTCATAATTTACAAGTGCATAATAAAGAGCCAAACGACTGTTCCTGCTGCGATTTCTTCGCTGACAGTTAATTGACTCGATCAGTTTCGAATTAATTCAAATAACATAACGTTAATTGATCAACGTCATCATCGTTTCAACTTCATGGCGTACAACTGAGCCCATGGAGAACGTTGGATTCAACTCTACGATTGATGAGTAAATAATTTTTATATGTAATTTAGGCTGAGACAATCGTACGAAGACAACAATATAAAAGATTAATAAATAAAAAAAATAAAGTCGAACTTTGTAATAACAAAAAAGAAGCAAAATTTCATCAAATAAACGAAAACAGTGCTGCATTGAAGTGATAGATGTAATCCTAAAATTGTATTTGAAAGCAGGATAACAATGTTATTATTTTAATTATTATCCACACAATTGTACAGTGCATGAAGTCGTCTACATGCGTGCGCAGGATTTTTTTACTAAATTTATTATGGAACTTAAAAAAAATCAGCCACAATCAAAAACATCCAAAAACAACAACCCATCAAACATCCAAAGCAATAATTTCTTCCGTTTTGACTAAAAATTATTCATTTGAATACCATCGCTCGCAAATAAAAACAGGTCCGTCTAAATCGAAAAACTTCGTTAGTTAAAATTCGTAATAATGAATTTACCCTTCATTAAACAACGCTAGCACGATTAACCATACACAAAACATTGTATATAAGCAAGCAAACCAAGTTCATCATTTATCCACGGCGGTAACTAATTTTTAGCAAAAGCCCAACGCTTCTGTATACGGGCAGGCGGATGTCAAGTTTTTAAGTCGCCTGAAGCCCGTCATTGTGGCGTGATAAATGTAGGGCGGGACGTGCCTAAGAACGCACCTTATAATCCTGATGCTCTAATGGGATGCTTGCCGCCTGCAATCTTGTCTCGTGTGTGTACATAGGATGCGCGGTGACTCCTCTAGACTGCTCACCTCCACATCGAGCTGCCTGATCGATGGGTAGCTATGCTAAAACCGCTCATCTGCTAAAACCGCTCATCTGCTAATCTGCTAAAACCACTCATCTAAAATTTTTAATGACTGCCAATGAGTCATTCCTACGTTTTTCATTACCCCACCTAATTTTACAATCCGTCTTTCCAATGTTTTACGTACCTGCAGCAGATGCATGTCTGTGACAGTGTGTACATAGGATGCGCGGTGACTCCTCTAGACTGCTCACCTCCACATCGAGCTGCCTGATCGATGGGTAGCTATGCTAAAACCGCTCATCCCCTGAAAATGTGTTGTAATAAGAACCTAAGAAAGCTCGTGGGCGTGCCGTTTGTTGTGGACAACGTTTACATTTTCTCGGTCAATGCGTCAAGCTGTTTATGTTCAGATTGTCGGACCGGTCAATGTGATCAGTTCTGATTAAGCATTAGTTTTTGATGATTTTTCATATCTGATATAAATAGATCTTATTTCACGAGCGGACTTTATAACACACATATACGTGAAATAAAAGAAAGCTTTCAAATGCTTTGAAAGAATCATATAATCAAATTATCGCTGATTGAGTACATGGTGCCTGAATAAATCATTGTCTATGTCAAGTTTAATGATAATGAAATTCTAAAAGGAGTAGATATAGAGGTATATATACGGTTTCTAACTATTCTGTTTCACAATTAGGTGCAGTGTAAGTAAACGCTTCACTTTTTTGACCACATCAAGTCATCAATGCAAAAAATTATGACAGAACATATAAGAATAATTGTGAAAGATTGAAATTTATCTTTTAGAACACGAGCATCATTTGCTTGCAATTTTAAGCTATATATGTCATAGTAATGTATAAACCCCTACACATTGGGCGATTTAAAATAATAGATTTTCTGAATAATATCACAATTCACTATATATTATTCAGTGAAGTTTTTCTCAACTAAGCAAACATGGCACGTTGAAAATTCATTTTTCCCCAACATCAATGTGTGCAAATTCAAATTTTTCATTACCAATTATAAAAATCAAGATTCGATCGGTGTCCGAACGTGAAAGATTCAATTCTTAAAACTTGATAATTTCGAACACCAAACAAAACATAAACATAACATAAACATAAACATAAAACATAAACATAAAACATAATTGATACATTGATGACGAACCTGCTTTTGTCTTCTATTCCGCATATTGAAAAAAATTCATTGTAAGCGCAAAGGCAACATAAAGAAACGTAAGGCATACTAAATTGCTACGTAATGCAACGTAAAGGAACTTAATAAATGTAAAGCAACGTAAGGTAACGTAATGTAACGTAAGGAAACGTTATAGAACGTAATGCTACGCAATGCTACGTGAAGGAACATATAATGCTGAACTAAACTACAATATAGCCCGTCCTATACAACAACGTATTTGTATTAAACTGAAAAGAGATTCTGAAACCCGCAACTCATGCTCATCAGAGTGCAATTATTTCTTTGGAGTTCCTTAACTTCGGTTTTAAAAAATATTTAACAACTTTTTAATAAACAAGAAAGTTTTTAAATCTCATAATTTTCCTACAGAAGAATTCGTTTCCCTGTAACAACTTGGGTGTACATTGTACATCACCGCTATAGGTGAGGCGTTCCTTAGTTACTCTCGTTAAAATAACCACAAAACCTCGGCTTATGATGGTCTTTGCACCGCAAACCGAACTCGTTTTGTTGACTGGTTTGAGTGCAGGCGTCGAGACTGAGACTTACCGTATCGCAGCTGAAACTCACAAAAACTTATGGGTCATTTTGTCCAAATAGTGACTCGCTTTCTTACTCACAACACTAGCAGAGAACGGGAACTCCCTTTTGTTAGGCCAAACTGGGTCAGGGTGAACCACATGAGGGCTGAAAGTGGATGGGTATTTGGACAAAGGCTCGCTCTTTTCTTTGAGTGTACACGTCAAGTTCTTGAAGTGTCGCCTTATTTATGAAGCTCGGTCTCTACCTGCCCCAGCGGGTGTCTCTGCCGGACAGCTTATTCACTTCAAATGTTCTTTCTTGTTACAACAACTAAAATTCGGATGAAGACGGAAACGAATATCTTGGTAAATAAATTAAAATAGAGCAAATTGGAAGCTATAATTAATTGAAAGAATTAATTATGAACTTATTCCAAAGTTGTTAATATATTTATTTAATCCTATATTTCAAAAATCTCAAAGAACATTTGCAGTTTGATGAGAATTACTTGCAAGTTTTACAATCTCTTTTCTGTTTAATACTTAATAAAGTTTAAACATCATTTAAGGCTTTATGCCTTCACCCGATTATTCTCAACTTCTTTTAACCGCTATTTTATTTAATTATATTTTTAACGTTTGAGCTCATGAAACAAGTTTTACTAAGCTTTCTTTCTTTTACATACAAGAATGAAATCTTACACACATTTGCAAGTTGAGGAAACTGGTCTGTCTCTGTCAGCTGGATATGTTATATATAATTATATTTTAAAAATCATCTAAGTCATAACAACCATAAATTTATTGTTCAATCTTCATCAATTCCTTTATTTAATAAAATCAATTTTATCTAACATAAAGTAAACGAAAATTTATCTGCTATCATCCACCATAATTCAACACTGTAAATGAATATTTTAATATAATATGGTGTATAATTATATATTTTAGTATTCATTTGTATATTTCCAGCTTTTTAATATGATATATAATTGTATATTTTAGTATTCATTTTTATATATCCAGTTTATGTTCATCCTATAGCAGTAATGCAAGTTATTGTTCATTGTGAAGCTCAGGAAGCAGCGTCGCGTTTACGAAACAATAGCCCGGTGTACAACAATTGAGTTTGTCTCACACAGTCGCTTCCATTATTTAAAATCGCTGGCAATTCCTCGAATTAAAAAAACAACCGTCGAAAATTCAATGAATTTTCACTCGTTTTTATTGAAATGAGCGATCTGGCGTCATCTTAAGAAGAGCCATGGAACTTCAGTTAAAACTGTTTTTTCATAATATTTGCAATTTTTACCTAGACAAGATCATTAAAATTCACTGAATAAATATAATGAGTATTATTACTGAATAAATATAACGATTATTAATTTCTGAATTATATAAATTATTAATTTACTTGAATTTTAAACCAACATAAATTATTAAAATATAACAATATTATTTCGGTTTATATATCATAAACCAATCGTCTCCTGCACGCCATCAATAACAATATTCACCGTTAATTGTTCTCGTTGAAACATAGACAAGCAAAACCCGCTTTCTCATTTGCCTGTTATGATGCATATAAGCAAGAAGTAATCGGATTTAAATGGAACAAAGCACGAGCCAAAAGTTCTAAGAAGACTTAAGTAAACCAGGCATTGTAAGCGATGTTCAGCAATGTTTTTAATTTTAATGTTTTTTTGTGTAAGTGTAAAAATAGTGAAAGTGTAAAAATTTTAATAATCATGTTTACACTTTCAACAATTTAAACATTTGAAGCAGAAATTGGGAGCTGCGTAACGAGAGATAAAATATGGCTTATTGCATTTTTTCACACTATAGATTCCCAATAACCCCACCTGTATCCATGGGGTTATTTAACAATGCAAATATAATTGGCTGTAATGCGAGTGAGAAAATTTTTCAATCGGATTTCCATTCTAACTAATAATTTAATTGAAATTATTTCATCTATAATCGAAACGTAGAATTTTTTCAGCGTTTCGTCGTGCTTGCATGTTGGTCTGCTCAGAACGCCAGATGTTATCGATAAAAATTGACACTAGCATCGAGAATATTTAACATATTATATTTTTCAACGTTGAGTTCTCCGCGATATGCTAATTGAGCTCACGAACGATACGCATGCTTATCATCGCGAGACGTATACTTATCATCACGATTCGTACGCATATCAACGCGATATGTATGCTTATAATCAGATACGTATATTTATCATCGCGATAAGCGCACTTATCATCGCAATTAGCCCACTCATCATCACGATACGTATACTTATCATCGCGATAAGCGCACTTATCATCGCAATAAGCGCACTACACCACCAAAATTTAAATTTCCACCACTAAAATTTAAATTTCCACCACTAAAATTTAAATTTCCACCACTAAAATTTAAATTTCCACCACTAGAATTTAATTTCCACCACTAAAATTTAAATTTCCACCACCAAAGTTTAAATTTCCACCCCTAAAATTTATATTTCTACCAATAAAATTTAAATTTCTACCACTAAATTTAAATTTCTACCACTAAAATTTAAATTTCCACCACTAGAATTTAATTTCCACCACTAAAATTTAAATTTCCACCACCAAAATTTAAATTTCCACCACTAAAATTTAAATTTCTGCCACTAAAATTTAAATTTCTACCACTAGAATTTAATTTCCACCACTAAAATTTAAATTTCTACCACTATGAACTGCTATTCCTTCCCGGCAGAGATTGTGGACAAGCGTTCTAGCCTCTTAACATTTACACAGCCATCATTCAAACACACAAATGAAAACACGTGCAAATATTCGAAGAAACTATAAATCATTCGTTTTATCTATCTTGCATAAACATTTTGTCTAGAGAGAGCACACTAGACGTCGCATATGTCACTCCTGAGCACAAGTGTTAAGGTATTTTATCATTTATATGAATGATAAGAAGAATGATTAAATATCTCAAAGTCATGCCAATGATGAAGTTTAAACAAATTTGATTAGTTTTCGTTCATATTATTTAAATAAGCTCACTATCGCTTAATTATTTGCAAATGCTAATCTACACTTGCAGCCATATGCGTGGAGAGTTCATTAATAAATCGTTATGTTGACAATATGTTAAGTTAAACCATAAAATTGGCATTGATTTCAAATATTTGGACGTAAACATCATCTTTAAGTTTAAGCTCGTAAAATTGTACACTAAATCCAAAATACATATACAGTGCTTCAAGAACTATTAATAATACTTCTTAACATTCCGGTAAAGTATTGTACATTCGGTAATTTCTATACATAGCAAGAGCTTCACAAACGTTTCTGGCTATAAAACAGTTTTTAAATATTCGCTAAACTCGTGAGAAATTATAAACCCATATGCATATATAAAACAGTCGTGAAACTTATCTACAGTTATAAACTACCATAAAACAACAATGAAACATGTATAAAACAGTTATGATAAAAATGAAATTTTATGAAACAGGTATGAAAAAGACTCGAAATAGTAATGAAACTGATTTCCTTTTAGTTTTACATGATTGCCTGTAAATTTTTCCATAATGCCTATAGAACACATTAAATTTAATTACGTATAGAGTTCATGCACTGGAATTTAATTGAATTGAAGCATTTAATTGAATTCTTTTTCATTGTATTTAAATGTATGGTTGATTTTCTAATTTTTATGAGAACGTCTCAATTGTTGAGCTATTTTATTCATCTGTGCAGTAACATTAAATGTTATTTCTTGCATTAATATGTTCTCAAATTAATGCATGGAATTTAAATATTTTTTCGTATTTTTTCCTTTCTTCAAGTGAATGAAGTTCCCTTGACTCTCATCAAATGAATGTCGTCGCCTTCGATCATTTTGTCGAGCGGGGAAAAGTTAGTATTAAATGAATTAAATTTTCATCCTAGTTTTCTAGTAATTGAATTTTTCACTTTCCTTCAACGAGAATCATTTTTATCACATATTTAAATGACTTCTTTTCCATAATTATATGACTTCTTCATATATATATGACTTCACTATATAGCAGCACCAGAATCCTAGTGTTGTGCAACGCTTGGTTGCCTATTTTCAAGGCAAAATAATATAAATAGCAACATTTATTACGCGGACCAAAATAAGTAACGGTTTCAGATGCATAATGCGAACCCTTTACCTATTCTCACAGCACTCCAGCCAGCATTGTCACGCTGCATTTACCGTCAATAATTATGGCTGTTCTAGACTGCCATGTTAAAAACCCGCTCGATTGTATCGACAAACTTGCAGTCGCTGCTCATGTAATATCACTTGCCGCCGTCTTATAACCTGTACAGAACAACAGAGCACAACCGGCACACTGAATACATCGATTTTAAGCCACTGCAGCCTCCATCGACTGAGTCAACAGCTCGAAGTTAATGAAGAGTTCTAGTACACTTCACTTCAGGTTGATGTAATAGCCTGCTTCATGATGCACTGTACAATTACTGAGTAAGTATGGGTATGCGTGTTGGCACTGTGCATGAACTAGCATTCATCATCATGTGGTTATCGAGCCCTACTTACCGTAGTTCTGGCCAGTATAATTCGGTTTTTAATGATCATGTTTACTGTCTTCAACATGATCATGTTTTTAATTTTAATGTTTTTTTGTGTAAGTGTAAAAATAGTGAAAGTGTAAAAATTTTAATAATCATGTTTACACTTTCAACAATTTAACATTTGAAACAGAAATTGAGAGCTGCGTAACGAGAGATAAAATATGGCTTATTGCATTTTTTAAGGAACTTTATGTCGCAACAATTATCTCGTATTTACATGCATGATTAGATATTTGAATTCTAGAGCTTTACAGTAGATGTAGATTAGTTCTAAAAATGCATTTATACATTTATATTGATATGCTGTTAAACGAAATTCAGAACTTAACATTATATATACATACGTATATAGTTTCGTTTTCTGCGCACATTTACTCTTTTGTTTCTTCTCTAATTTTATAATTTAGAGTAGTTGTAAATAATATTTTTTCCCATTTCAGAACTTTAAAGAAGATGTAAATATTAGACGGTTTAAATTTTCCTCCTCAAGTCATGGTCAACGCCTGAGTAATCGAGCACGTTGATCAATACAAACCATGCAAGCACAGCTAGAATGCATGTATAGTCGTAGATATTAGAGCTAACACATAAGAAACAAGGTGTAAGTACAGCTCGAGCTCTACAGGTGCATTAAAGACACTCATTCCTCTATCTTTCCTAATTTCTCTTAGGTTTGAATAACTTAACTATAATTCACAATCTATGATCTTGAGTTTTACATCATATCGCTAACTTTATATACAAAGTACCCTCATTCAGAAAAAAATGTAACTCAGTACTCACTGCAGTGAGTGACAGAGAGCGCATTTTCTCGTCGACGAAAACGTGAAGTCACGGACGGACAGCTGGACGGACGGACAGACGGACCGACAGACGGACGGACAGACGGGCATGGCGAGCACAATAGTGCATTTTTTTCATACATGAGAAAATGCGCTAGAAATGATGGATCATATCGTCAAGATGACCAAATAAGGGCAAATGAGCATCCCTATCCGGACTAATTCTCATTAATTTTCTATGTGTATAATTGAAAAATGAGCAATGACGAAGTTTAGTTCCGTAACATGGGGATTAATTAGCCGTATTTGTAGTGGACGTCTCTGAGGAGGTGGCATCCATCACAGTGATGGCGCCTTTCTTGTCTCATATTCTTATTAATTGGCTTAAGGCTCGTAATTATGGACGTGTCACTTGAGCAAGCTGACAAACGTGGTTCAAGGCAGGCAAACGTGGATTAAGGCAGGCAAACGTGGCTTAGTTCAGGAAAATGTGACTTAAAGCTGACAAACGTGGTTCAAGGCAGGCAAACGTGGCTCAATTAAGGCAGGCAAACGTGGCTGAAGGCAGGCAAACGTGGTTCAAGGCAGGCAAACGTGGCTCAATTAAGGCAGGCAAACGTGGCTGAAGGCAGGCTAATGTGGATTAAGGCAGGCAAACGTAGCTGAAGCAGTCATTCATTTATCAAAGCTTGCATTCATTACCGATAACAGAATGCATGGCTGAAAACAAATATACATTGCTGAAGGGAGCAATGCTTGCCTGAAGACATTCACGAATGCATGCATGAAGACATTCGCCTTTAAATCCCACTGCATAGAAATATTTTCGAGCAATTTTTTAAAATGAAAAATTGTAATTAGATTCCAGTTATTTTTTGTTGCCTAAAACTAATACCAATGAGAATATATTTCATTTGCGGTAGGTATAATAGTGTGCATCGAAACCGCCAGGCCTAAATAGAATTTCTGTTAATGCTTTCTCGACGCCCGAGTGCAGGTGCAATATTGTTTACTTATACATGAACATGTGCCTTTATGTCAAGCGCATTACCTGCGCAGGTACGACGTCCATTTGTATATGCATTGTGCAACTGAAGTAAGACGCATTAAGACGCACTGCGGCCGTTGAGAGGCAAAGCGCATTTTACGCTGAGCGCGTCTTGCCGATCTTATCACAACGAACGTTAGGATGAATGCTATAAGGTTCAGCTGGACGTAAGAATGTCGCTCTTGCCCTGCAGTGTATATCTAGAATCTATATCTAGAATCTATATCTAGAAACTCCATTACCCAAAACCATATCAGCAAATCGTAAACCTACTTTAATGATGAGCTCTCTTGTACATCAACGTGTGGTTTCATTGAATTCTGCTTGGAACTGAAACAGTATATTTTCAAAAATGTTAATTTATTATTTAATTTATTTTAGAAAACATTCATATGAAGCTTCAATAATGGTATAGTGTAACAAAGACTTGATCTGCGCTGTGATGATAATTATTGTGACGTAGAGCAATTATGTGTAACAATATCTAGATGATCGTTACTGATATAAATACCATTAGAGTATTAGAAATTTATATCTATAATAAAAGAAAACTTTTCAATTATGACTTGATGACCTCTTTGAAACCGATGAAATGATCTTTCTGCCGTATATGACAATTCGAGAAATGGCTGCTTTGTAAGTACAGCAAAAACGTTTTAATACAGCGAGATAATTATATCATTTTTCCCATCTTTTCCCTCTCCTTCTTTCCTCACTTTCCAACTAACTTTTTTCATCACTTACCATCTAGTTTTCCTCTCATTTTTCCCTTCTTTTCCCTTCACTTTGCCCTTCACCTTTCACTTTTTCCCCTCACTATCCATCAACTCTTATGATCGAGTGGTCACTAATAATTCGGCTCCCTGTTTTATTTATTTCCTATTAAACTGTATGGCGAATTTCTAATAATTCGGCTCCCTGTTTTATTTATTTCCTATTAAAATATATGGCGAATTTCTAATAATTCGGCTCCCTGTTTCATTTATTTCCTATTAAACTATATGGTGAATTTCTAATCAAGATTTAGGCTTATTAATGTTGTTTTTATCGCACGTCTTTTCGACTTTAATTGGGGTGGTTATTTGATGCTGTTTATATAGCATCAAGACCCTTTCTAATTTATTATTATATTCATTCTCTCGTATTCTGAGGTGCAATTGCCGTATCTAATCTGGGTATAATTTCATGGAGTATTTACGTCATTTAAATCCTCATACGTTTTCCCCTCTCAGAGGCTCGCAAACTGAAAGAATATTGCGCCTCCAGGTAGATAATTAAGCAAATTTTTAGGATATTGTTTTTTTATATAATTTAAATTTATCCGAATATAACTATCAAAAATACCTTTATTTTTGAGATATAGAATGTGGAAATAATGTATTGTCAGATGACGAAGAAGTTCTGGTCGCACCGACCTTGAGGAATCTATCGTGTATCACTCATAAAAATCAACGGGCCATAAGGTCCAAATATAAACACATTTTCTGCCCGGCTTATAAGCGCGTCAAGCTCGGAAGGCTTTGAAACACCCAAGTGTTTCAAAA
Organism: Hyalella azteca; assembly: GCF_000764305.2. NCBI lineage: Eukaryota > Metazoa > Arthropoda > Malacostraca > Amphipoda > Hyalellidae > Hyalella > Hyalella azteca. Next base: position 127,870 of record NW_025931259.1, read on the forward strand.
CGGGGGGCCATTTTCTCTCACTGTTGCACTGCATGATGTTCCCTCTTTTCTTGGTAAATTAGGTCTTGGTGACCCACTTTGGGTCACCATTGCTGTATGGTATATGGTCTTAAGAAGTGAATCGCTTTCTGGACAAAGTCTCGCCCATTACACTGAGTGCCTAAGGAGCGGCGTGATGCGCCGTTTTCTGTTTACGGACGACGGGAAACAAAAGCAGGAGTCGCGGTGCCAAAAATAAAGCCTTGTCCTCCGCCACGCCGCTAACTGCTGCTGTTGCTGCTGTTGATGTTGGTGCTGTTGTTGATGTTGGTGCTGCTGCTGTTGGTGCTGCCTTCTCTGTTGCTGCTGGCTAACAGGTGCTGGCGCTGCTGCTGCTGTTGGTGCTTTTGCTGCTGTTGCTGCTGTTGCTGCTGTTGCTGCTGTTGATGTTGCTGTGTTGATGTTGCTGTGTTGATGTTGCTGTGTTGATGTTGCTGCTGCCTTCTCTGTTGCTGCTAGCTAACAGGTGCTGGCGCTGCTGCTGCTGCTGTTGGTGCTTTTGCTGCTGTTGCTGCTGCTGCTGCTGTTGGTGCTTTTGCTGCTGTTGATGTTGCTGTGTTGATGTTGCTGCTGCCTTCTCTGTTGCTGGTAGCTAACAGGTGCTGGCGCTGCTGCTGGTGCTGCTAATGCTGTTGCTGTTTCTGATGCTGCTGTTGTCTCACAAAGTGCCTGATTCAATGCTGAGATTGGTGCTGCTTCTGTTGCTACTTCTATCTTTGTAGAGATGAAACGAACAACGGTGACCAAAATTTGATTTCTTTATATATACTCCATATATGTATGATTAATCATTAATTTCATGATTTAAACCTAAAAAGAAACCAGTCATAAGTCTACGACCTCATCAGTCATCACAATGGCTAATCAATAAGTAATCATCATTTTCACTACAAAAGGTTTAGTAAAAAACTTAGCGAACAAGAAAATAGAATTCATTTTAATGTCACTTAAACCGCAAGTGTTCAAGTCACATTCATTTAATGCCGCAAAATTGTTTCCAGGATAGAATATTCAAGATAGAATATTCAAGTTAGTAGAATTCTAGCCGGTTGAAACCGCGGCGCGCTGCTTCATGCTGTCTAAGTTTTTGGTGCACAAGTGCATGCTGTGGTGCGCTGCTTCATGCTGAACCAGTTTATGGTACTCAAGTCTATGCTTTGGTGCGCTGCTCCATGCTGATCCTGTTTCGTGGTGCTCAAGTTGATGCTGCGGTGCGCTGCTCCATGCTGATCCTGTTTCGTGGTGCTCAAGTGAATGTTGTGGTGCGCTGCTCCATGCTGATCCTGTTTCGTGGTGCTCAAGTTGATGCTGCGGTGCGCTGCTCCATGCTGATCCAGTTTTTGGTACTCACAAGTGTATGCTGTGGTGTGCTGCTTCATGCTGATCCAGTTTTGGTGCACAAGTGTATGCTGTGGTGTGCTGCTCCATGCTGATCCAGTTTTGGTGCACAAGTGTATGCTGTGGTGTGCTGCTTCATGCTGATCCAGTTTTGTTGCTCAAGTGTATGCTGCGGTGCGCTGCTCCATGCTGATCCAGTTTTGGTGCACAAGTGTATGCTGTGGTGCGCTGCTCCATGCTGTTCCAGTTTTGGTGCACAATAGTTTATGTTCTGTCATGGGTTGAGTTGGTCGAACTCGCCAAGGCTCACGATCCACATCCAGTTTTGGAGGTCCAGCCTCCATATGACGCTGGTTCTGCAACAGCAAAAATATCGCCGAGAAACGCGATCTCTTGGACATGAAGCGAAGCGAGGCAAATGATGCTTTGGAATGCGAGTGCTCTGCATTTGAAATGTAAGGCGTGAATTGCACCTCTCTATTGAAGGCGCTCGTGAGAACTCAAAGCCATCAATACGTTAGAGAAGCATAAAAGGCTTGCACTTCACCTAAGGAAAGCTATCATTGAATGTTCGATAGCTCAGTGGAGAATTTTATATATATATTATATGGGGAAGTAGCAGCGCCACATAGCCATCAAGGCACGCAGACAATGCGACGCAGTGACTCGCATAACCGCTGAACATTCACCTCTCTATCTCTCTGTATTTAATGTATTAGAATAAGTAAAGCCGAGAGGAATTCTCGAAGATCTTATAAGCTTAGGCGACCTGAGTAGTTGAGAGTAACGAGAGTTGTCAATAGCAATCAGACGTGACCAATAAACAGCACAGCTTTGAGTGTAGCACCCAAACTCTTTATATAGGACCAGAGGTATGTATATTGTACATCAATGGTGTTTATTGTTCTACAACCACGGCTATTGTACGTTTTTGTTGAGCTGCGTTGGCCTCGATCGAGCATGCCACAGAAATGCTCGGTTAAGATGCCCGCGCCGATCAGTTAAACAGATCATTTGATCTTTTCTCGATCGTTGAAACCTGCGATTAATGGCAGTGTTGATAATCACGAGAGATACCAAACGATTGTGTCAGGACGCAAGTGAAAGGGAACGAATATTTTAATTATACCTTTTATACCTTATTTTAATACTTAATTAAAATACTTAACTTATACTTAATACTTTAATAATACTTATACTTTAATACTTATACTTAATACTTTAATTAAAATAATACCTTATTTTAATACTTTAATTATACCTTTTGTTTCTTCTATTAGAGAGAGCATAAGGTTCACGAAAAATAATTGCAGACTTGTATCATTTTTCCTGATTAATTTGATATTCTCAACTAATCTGTACCCTTTTGGATGAATCATTGTGTAATTTTTCTGCAAGTTTTTCCTCTGACATATAAATTGTTCATTCTCTGGTGTTTAGGCACCTGTTAACCTGTAACCCGTAACTTAAACAGAAATGAAACTACGATATTCTGTTAATTAGGTTCTACAATATAATTATTTTTTATAATGCGCGCAGCCTCATTATATAAAGGCTGACGATTAACAAACGTTACTTAATGCATCATGCTATCTTTTTCAGATGAAATGGTGCATGTAGGTAAGAATGCATGATGGCGCGTATACAGATGACTGCCATAAAATTTTATGACTCACCCATAAAATGCGTGAGCTATTTTCACAGGTCTAGCAGATGTGTCTTCATGGAGTAGGAATTTTTACACTTTACATTTTTAAAGATAAAAACACAGTCAAAAAATTGTCTGACCGACGTTTTAGTGGCCGGCGACCCCGTGAACAAAACCATGTCAACTTCCTTTTAGCGCATTTTCTCATTTATGGAGAAAATGCACTATTGTGCTCGCCATGTCCGTCCGTCCGTCCGTCCGTCTGTCTGCCCGTCCGTGACTTCACGTTTTTGTCGACGAGAAAATGCGCTCTCTGTCACTCACTACGGTGAGTACTGAGTTATATTTTTCAAGTTAACGCATAGAGCCCGAAACATGGCGGCCAAATCTCACGGACGGCCGACCACTATAAGACGCCGCTCCAACCATTTTTTCACTGCGTTTGCGAACAGTTCAATAGAAATGTATGTTTAATGTCAAAATAAATTCATTTGAGATCCTCTTGATTCAGCGATATACGTATATTTAATAGATATATAAATTGAGGGATTTATATATCAAGTTATATATCTCTAAAATATTTTCAATGCAATCATAGTGAATTCACATAGTATTTCTTTGCTTTTAATTTAAAGCTTGTGAGATAAATATCGAAGCACATTGGTGCCAGATTCTGTAAACATCAGCACTTTCTCCTCTCGGAACCTTGAACTTTTCTTTAACTCATTCTTGAATTAAACGGCCGCCGGGAAACTCTGATCATATTAAGGAAACCAGCCTCCTTAATTGAGTTCGTCTAAGGTCGCTGGAGCTGTCATCTGCCGGTATATATATAATAATAATTGCTCAATGACACTTGCACCGTTATGCTTATTAATTACACAGTTATGGCATTTGCCCTGTAGTGAACATTCACACAAATATAGACATTAACACAGTTACGGATATTTGTACAGTTATGGACATTTGCACGGTTATGGACATTCATACAGTTACGGACGTTAGCACGGTTATTGAAATTTACACAGTTATGGACATTAACATAGTTACGGACATTAACACAGTTATAGACATTTGTACAGTTATTGACATTTGCGCAGTTATGAACATTCCCCATTTGTGGACATTTGCACAGTTATGGATTTTTCACGGTTATTGCCATTTGCACAAATGTGGATTTTTGCATAGTTATGGATTTTCGCACAGTTATGGACATTTGCAGAGTTATGGACATTTGCACAGTTATGGATATTTGCACAGTTATGCTCATTAATAACACAGTTGTGGACGTTTCCACAGCTGTGCCCATTTGTAAAGTCATAAACATTCACACATTTAAGCTAATGTGCACAGACAGTTTTTTTTTTTAATTCGCGCAGTCACGATCATTTGCACAGTTTGGAATACATCATTACATGTAAGGGATAGATAAATTGCCCCGTATGTAAAATAATACATTCAAATGATTATAAAATTCCAAACTATTGCTAAGATTATCATCCATTCCAAATAATGCTGTAAAAATCAATATGCTCCTCTCATATTATAAGTCGTAATTTGTTACACATAGTAAGTAACAATAACTTATATTCTACAATTATATTAATGGTGAGGCAGTTCCTAGGGTTAGTTTCTTCATGAAAGTTACTTGGGGTCGGAAATATCACATACCATGAAGACTGGAATAAAATCTCATGGCCTCGCTCGTAATGAAACATTTTAATGTCATACAATTGTACGTAAATTCAATCCTGTTTCTCGATCATTAATAAAAGCAAAATAAATAAACAAATATTGATTATTTTTTGAGTCCCCATGAAAATAATACAGTTTTGAGCTGAATCATAGCCGCCTGAATAACTAATAGTGTCATATAACGCTCTGTGTTTCTGATATTATTGTGAATTATTTCACCGTACTGAAGGTTAAATGACTTTTGAGAGCAATCGTCCTCATTGAGCAATCGTCCTCAGTGACCTCATTTGTCTGACTAATGTCGCCTGAAGAGAGGCTGAGGAAAAATTCAGTGACTGACTGTATTATTGGAATTTCGCTTCTGCTTTGAACATCAGAGCATCATGAAATTTCGTTTATTATTTTTAATTGCTGACGAAGATAGAATTTTTACTGGCATTTATACATAAAAAATCAAATGTGCACTTAATCTAGCGTTGTGGAGCGCAACACCGGCACCGGCTCCGCAGTTTGGAAGCCGGAAATGCGCTGTGATAGCCGCACAAAGCCGTCCGAAAAAATGCTGTCCGTCTTCCAAGAATTTTCGTGACCTGCCGAAGCGTGACAAGCTCGACGGTGACGACTTTTTGGAGAGCTTCTCGTTCGGGCGAGTTTGATGAATTTAGCTCTGCATGAATTATTAGTTCTGCATGAATTATTAGTTATGCATGAATTATTAGTTAGTATAGGTTGGCAGAATTTCTTCTTTCAAGCAGGTTTCATTGAAGACCAGAGAATTTGATTTATTTGCAATTTTCTTATTAGTTTTTTCAATACATCGAACAATATTGAAAGAATGCTTGAAAGAATTATTAGTTCTGCATGAATTATCAGTTCTGCATGAATTATTAGTTATGCATGAATTAGTAGCTCTGCATGAATTATTAGTTCTGCATGAATTATTAGTTCTGCATGAATTATTAGTTCTGCATGAATTATTAGTTCTGCATGAATTATTATAGTTGTGCATGAAGTATTAGTTGCGCATGAATTATTAGTTCTGCATGAATTATTAGTTCAGCATGAATTATTATCCAATCATTAACCCACAATCAAGTCATGTTTGATTTTGTTGCATCCATTCATTTAATTTTGCCCTTTAGATAACAACTTAACAATCCTTTCAGAAAAGAAGTGTTCATACACATATATACGTATACTTTTGAACAGATCAAGCCATGTGATTGTTTTCAAAAATTTTATTACACGATGCAGCATTTTTGCAGCTGCTGATGGCTTGATTTGTAAAGGAAGATGTCCATCTCATCGAATAAATAATATTTTCTCTTCATTTTACTAACTAAAACGCGATATGTGAGTATTGGATTAGATCAAAAATAAATATTTAGTGTTTAGTCTAGTGGAAAACGAATTGAAGCCAACTTTTCTTATATTTTTTATCAGTCAAGCTGCTTGAAGTTTGTTGTTAAAACTGGGATTTTAATATCAATGTAATACCCTAGAAATTATTGGCTCTACCATAACAGCCAATAACTGTGAAAAAATAAATACAACAATATCCTGACATTCTACTAGCAGAACTTAATTACAATTTACAGCCCTTTCTTATATCGACTTCACAATAACAATATATGTCGATTTCACACACCCGAATAAAAGTTAATATAAACAATAATTTGAGCCATTATAAACCTTAATATGAATCATTTGATTTCAACACGTGGAGCTGCAATTGCAAAAATAAGCGAATTTCCCTTTACTTTATGAGAATCAATAGCAGTTTAAAAACCTTGCATTCTCTAGCGGCAAAATATCGGTTATTCTCTCGCTCGCTACGGCTGTTGTTCTCTCCAATAACAAATATTTTAATGGCTCACGTCGTGTGAGTGAAAGGCCGGCATTTAGCGTGCAATGAGATCAAGATCTTTTGAAGCGGATCGTGCAGATCAATATAGAGCAAACTGATTTGAATTTTAAGTAAAGAAAGAAAGATCTATTTATAGCCAACTGATTTATTATTTAAGGAAATTTGCAAATCTATGTTGGGTCAACTGCTTATACTTAAATCAAATAAATTAATCAACGGATTATTTAAATGAACTGATCCATAAAGAAAAAACTATTTTTACGTATATTAATTGAATAGTTCAGTGAATGATCAAATGATCATACATGTTGTTTATAAATAGATCAGTATATGGGCAATCATTTTGAATTAAAATAAATAAAAAACATCAAATGCTTAATGCTGTATTTATATCATTGTAACGTTCAGTAAAATAACATTAAATGCTACTTATATTTCAGCAAACAATCGTGAATACAGCATCGTTCCATGAGGTCCTTTGGTATCTGTGCAATTATATATATTACAGAAACGAATATTAAAATAAATTACAGTAATGGCAGTATAACCAGAGCAAATAATAAAGACCAAGATAATTACGCACATGTACGATGATGCAGGAATTAATAATTAACACGATTAATTAATTAGCTCTCTAGTGGCACGCATGAGCAGCAAGCGTGAGCCGTAAACGATGCTCACTGCTCACGCTTGACAGAGATCAGCGTCATCGCAAGACAAATGCATCAACAATACGCGTGGTTATGAGCAAAAATCGTCTCGGCGTGGCTTTCAATCTGCGCGCTCATACGTTATAAGTTTTTCGTAACAATAGCGGCGCAGGACGCGGCAAAAAGCGCGATGACAATCGCTGTGGCGTAAGGAGTCGTTCTGCTCTCGCCGCCACCGCGGGAGACTAAGCGACAAACTCTTAACTTTTATGTTTTTGTGACGGAAAAATTTGATTCGTCATCCATTTCACGTCATGTATGAACATATCAAGACGTGGGTGCACTGAATTGTTTTCTCCATTCACATTATACACGTTTATACTAGTATATATACATATATTATATACACACACACACACAACGCCCCTCGTTTTCTCTGCGACCCAAGCGGCGGAGCGCTCGAGTTTTTGTTTCATTTTTAGGGAATTAATTTACGAGAGGCAAGAAGATGACAAGCAGATATTAGTGCGGCTAGCGCTTGGCAGCTCATTGTTTCATGCGAGCAGTTTTTGCTTGCAGCTTCTGAGGCGAGGGATCGTCGGCGCTGCGACTGTGACAGCAATAATGTTGATGATTGCTATACGGTGTCTCAATTGCGTCTGCTCGCATTACACATCGCTACCATGATTGTTTTCTCAAGGCGCATAAATAATATTATGAAATACGTGGAAAATGAAAGACATTTGTGAACATGTTTCATGAAACTCGTTCGTAGGATGACACTATAGAGATTAACATTAATTGTTATGGAGTTTCATGTCTCGTGTCATAACATTAATTGCTGGAGAGTTTCATGCCACGTGTCTTTTTTTGTATATTCAAAATATTAATAAGTAATTTTAAATCAATGAAATTTCAATGAGTCATAGTCATTTAGTGCAGCAAGTAATTCAGAAGATGCACATACTCTTTTAATTTTCCTCTTTGAGTTATATCTTGGAAATAAAAGCCCGTTTGAATTCTGGGGCGTTCTTTGAAAGCTGTTACCCGAAGCTACGAACACAGCTCAGTTCTTCAGACCAAGGACGGGACTTAGTAATTGCTTGACACTTGCAAGGGAAAACTTCAAGGGCAGGTGCGATATGCTCTACTGAAGACACCGACTTGCAATTAACGCTATACGATTAATTTCATATATAGAATCGTTTAGCCTCATGGCGTAAAGCAGTTAACAAACTCTTTATAGTACAGGCACGCAATGTCATGGAGAACGTGACCACTTGAGCTCAATTGAAATCATACATCATGCACCGTGAAGTTGCATGTCAAATGAAATTTTATTCTATTTCAGTTATCTTTAATATAAACTTTGTATTTATGAAATTGTATGCTCTTCAAGGACTTTCATTAAACTCGACACCACTTACAGCCCATCCGTTGAAAAAAGCCAAAATATTCCGTGAAACCTATGAATTTTTGTCCATTTTTACGTTCGAGCAATTTTTCTCTAAAATCACAATGAATTCGGTTTAACTCGAACTCAAGATATTTATTTAGCCTTCAGTATTCATGTTTTTTGTGACTCCTGTTAGAGCTCAACGTGCATATTCCTTCCTTACAGACAAAATACGTTTAAACTAAGTTTCTTCGAAACTACGTTAAAGCAGGGTTTTTTCAACGTCTGATGCCCTGTAGAAAATTACGTACTTTTAAACTCAATTTTTCCCTTCTAGCATCGTATTGACACTCAGAAAAATGAAAGAGTCATATTGTCCAAATAATAACACTCATTTCTTCAATTTTTCTGCAGAATGCAGAAAAATAGTTATTATTACTATATATACCATTTTATTGTCATATATCGTGCATTATTATTATTATTTATCATATATATTATCATATATCGTGCATTATTTTTCCAAATAATGCACGCGTTTCTGCAATGCACTTAAACGCCCTTATGCTGGGCCAAACTGGGACATAATAGCCCATATAAGGTTAAAAAATATAACTCAGTACTCACTGCAGTGAGTGACAGAGAGCGCATTTTCTCGTCGACGAAAACTTGAGGTCACGGACGGCCGGACAGACGGACGGACAGACAGACAGACGGACGTGGCGAGCACAATAGTGCATTTTTTCCATAAATGAGAAAATGCGCTAAAAAGTGCATCGTTATTTGGACAAGCCAAACTCATTTCTTTGAGTGGAACCCAAGACAGATCGGTCGGTTGGCTGCGGCGAGACGGCCGCAGGAGCATCCTCGTCTGTGGGTCAATCGATACTCGGGAAATCGATACCTTGACCTAATTGCTTGGTGTTAGGGTGGGGGGGGAGTGTGGATCATTGCGGTAATAAATGTTTATTGAATTATATTTTATCAGGTGATTAACTGATTAACTAGTGAGTGAGTGTGGATCACAGCGGTACTAAATGTTTATTGATTTATATTTTATCAGGTGATTAACTAGTGGGCGAGTGTGGATCATTGCGGTAATAAATGTATATTGAATTAAATTATATCAGGTGATTAGCTAGCGAGTGAGTGTGGATCATAGCGGTAATAAATGTTAATTGAATTAAATTATATCAGGTGATTAGCTAGCGAGTGAGTGTGGATCATAGCGGTAATAAATGTTAATTGAATTAAATTATATCAGGTGATTAGCTAGCGAGTGAGTGTGGATCACAGCGGTAATAAATGTATATTGAATTATATTTTATCAGGTGATTAACTGATTAACTAGTGAGTGAGTGTGGATCATAGCGGTAATAAATGTTTATTGAATTATATTTTATCAGGTGATTAGCTAGCGAGTGAGTGTGGATCATAGCGGTAATAAATGTATATTAAATTAAATTATATCAGGTGATTAACTATTTCAAAATAATTTTCAAGTTTTTACAGAAAAATCTAGTACATAATTTTTGAAAAAAAAAAACAGACACTTTTAAAGGATGTCGCTGCAATTGAGGGTAACTCTTCTTAAACGGGTGAAAAAAAAATCGCAAGCAATTATGGGTAACTCGTAAAAATTGGCAGTCTGACGATCTTGATTCTGTCACGATAATCACAGAACTTGAGATGGCCACCGACAGTAAGAACCGTACTACTGGAGTCTGTTTTAAATTATTAGCGAGCCAGCGTATCTTGTTTTTACTGATCCTTGTAACCATGGAACAGCTAGCCTGGTCATAACATAAAATATGAACAACATGATATATGGCCCTATATGAAATGTGAACCAACATGAAACATGACCCAACATGGAACATGAACCAACATGAAATATAAACCAACATGAAACATGACCAACATGAAACATGACCCTTCATGAAACATGACCAAACACGAAACATTTCACAACATGAAATAAGAACCAACATGAAACATGACCCAACATGAAACATGACCAACATGAAATATAACCCAACACGAAACATGACCCAACATGAAACATGACCCAACATGACACATGACCCAACATGTAACATGACCCAACATGAAACATAACCAACATGAAATATGACCAACCATGACATATGACCCAACATAAAATATGACCCAACATGAAATATGACCAGATATGAAACATGACCGAACATGAAACATGACCCAACACGAAACATGACCCAACACGAAATATGACCATACATGACACATGACCCAAAATGAAACATGACCCAAAATGACACATGACCCAACATGACACATGACCCAACATGACATTCCTCAAAATGACACATGACCCAACATGACACATGACCCAACATGACATTCCTCAAAATGACACATGACCCAACATGAAACATGACCCAACATAACACATGACCTTACATGAAACATGACCAAACTCCGACTGACATGTCAGTTTCACACAAAAACTCACAAGAGGCACGCAGCGTCCCGGCGCAGAGCAATGTTTCCCGGAGATATTATTTGTCCTATAACTGCTGGCAGAAGATGCCTACTATAACATTTTATTAGTCACCCATAAAATGCGTGATCTATTTTCACTGGTCTCGCAGATGTGTCATCATCAAGCAATATTTTTAACAATTTACATTATTTAAATAAAGAACACATTGAAAAAATTTGTCTGACCGGCGTTTTAGTGGCCGGCGACCCCGTGAACAAAACCATGTCAACTTCATTTAGCGCATTTTCTCATTTATGGAAAAAATGCACTATTGTGCTCGCCATGTCCGTCTGTCCGTCCGTCCGTCCGCCCGTCCTTCCGTCTGTCTGTCTGTCTGTCTGTCCGTCCATGACTTCACGTTTTCGTCGACGAGAAAATGCGCTCTCTGTCACTCACTGCAGTGAGTACTGAGTTATATTTTTTTCAAGTTAACACATAGAGCCCGAAACATGGAGGCCGAATTTCACAGAAGACCGGCCACAAAGACGCCGCTCCAACCGCTTTTCACAGTGTTTGCGAACAGTTCAATAGCAATGTCTGTTTAATGTCAAAATAGATTTGAGTACCTCTTGATTCAGTGATATACGTATACCAATAGATAAATAAATTGAGTGATTTATATATCAAGTTATATATTTATAAAATATTTTCAATGCAATCATAGTGAATTCATATAGTATTTCTTTGCTTTTAATTTAAAGCTTGTGAGATAAAAATCGAAGCACATTGATGCCAGATTCTGTAAACATCAGCACTTTCTCCTCTCGGAACCTTGAACTATTCTTTAACTCATTCCTGAATTAAACGGACGCCGGGAAACTCTAATTATATTAAGTAAACCAGCCTCTTTAATTGAGCTCGTCTAAGGCTGTCTCTTATACACATCTAGATGTGTATAAGAGACAGATGCTGTGGTGTGCTGTGATGATGCTGTGGTGTGCTGTGATGATGCTGTGGTGTGCTGTGATGATGCTGTGGTGTGCTGTGATGATGCTGTGGTGTGCTGTGATGATGCTGTGGTGTGCTGTGATGATGCTGTNTGTCGCCTGAAGAGAGGCTGAGGAAAAATTCAGTGACTGACTGTATTATTGGAATTTCGCTTCTGCTTTGAACATCAGAGCATCATGAAATTTCGTTTATTATTTTTAATTGCTGACGAAGATAGAATTTTTACTGGCATTTATACATAAAAAATCAAATGTGCACTTAATCTAGCGTTGTGGAGCGCAACACCGGCACCGGCTCCGCAGTTTGGAAGCCGGAAATGCGCTGTGATAGCCGCACAAAGCCGTCCGAAAAAATGCTGTCCGTCTTCCAAGAATTTTCGTGACCTGCCGAAGCGTGACAAGCTCGACGGCGACGACTTTTTGGAGAGCTTCTCGTTCGGGCGAGTTTGATGAATTTAGTTCTGCATGAATTATTAGTTCTGCATGAATTATTAGTTCTGCATGAATTATTAGTTCTGCATGAATTATTAGTTCTGCATGAATTATTAGTTCTGTATGAATCATTAGTTCTGCATGAATTATTAGTTCTGCATGAATCATTAGTTGTTCATGAATTATTAGTTCTGCATGAATTATTACTTCTGCATGAATTATTATCCAATCATTGAGCCATTACAGCCGTGGTAGGAAGTACTGCTCACAATCAAGCTATGCTAGATTTTCTTACATCCGTTCGCGTAATTTTGCCCCTTATATAACAACTTAATAATCCTTTCAGAAAAGAAGCGTTCATACACATATATCTACAGATACACATATATCTACAGGTATTTTGAACAGAAGCCAAGGGATTGTTCTCATAATATTTTGAATGCGCAAAGAAATTTTTATTGCACGATGCAGCATTTTTGCAGCTGCTGAATGATGATGGCTTGATTTGTGAAGAAAGATGTCCATCTCAGGGAATAAATAATATTTTCTCTGCATTTTACTAACGAAAATGCAATATTGCGAGTATTGGATGAGATCAAAACGGAACATCTAGTGTTAAGTGGAAAACAAATTGAAGGTAAATGTTTCGCATATTTTTTTCAGTCAAGCTGCTGAAATTTGCTGTCAAAACTGGGATTTAAATATCAATATAATACACTATATAAAAGAGGAGCTCTACCATAACAAGCAATAACTATAAACAAATAATATGCATTTAAAAATTACTTTTTAAAGACAACACTTCTTAAGCATCCAGTGTCTCTGGCGTTACACATGTACAATGAATTTCTAATTTTATTATGAAATATTAAGAAAATTTATTTTTTAATTTTATTAAAAAAATTAAATTGTTCAAAATTATTTATTCTGTCAATTTATAAATGCATTGTCTCCAACTTTACGCAAATATGCAAAATTTCAGATCGATTGGACAGGTAGAAGTGTGTAAAATATCGTTTATAAGTTATGGAGCAGACAAATTTTTTTTTCATTTTTTTAATATCAAACATAAAATTTTTTATATTTTCAAAATTATTTATTCTTTCAATTGATTCAGGCATTGTCTCCAACTTTACGCAAGTGTGTAAAATTTCAGATCTATTGGAGAGGTAGAAGTGGGTTAAATATCGATTATAAGATTTGTAGCAGACAGACAAACAAGAAGTGAAGTTTAAGAGAAGTGTTGTAATAAATACAACAACATCCCGACATTTTGCTAGCAGAACTTAATTACAATTTACAGCCCTTTCACACACAATAAATGTTGCAATAAATTATTCATTTTATAGGGTTCGTGAGAGGATGGAGCATTTATCTTCAAAATTTAAATATCAACGTCAAACGAGGCGGTGCCGCCCATGAGGATATAGTTAATCATAGGAGTAGCGGACGCCATAGATCAAAAATGTTTGTTTTGTGTCTTTCAAGATATGAATCTTCATCCCAAAGACAAGAGAGGACGATTAATTTTAGCAATATTCACTTTATGGAAATTAAAACTCAAATTGAATAGTTGCATCATGAAATTGTTTAGGACTAATAAACATAAAAAGGTTGTGCGCTAGTCCAGGTTTCTTGAGGCTGACCATGCGTAAGCATGGCAGCTGACCATGCGTAAGCATGGCAGCTGACCACGATGGCAGCTGACCACGCGTAAGCATGGCAGCTGACCACGCGTGAGCATGGCAGCTGACCACGCGTAAGCATGGCAGCTGACCACGCGTGAGCATGGCAGCTGACCACACGTAAGCATGGCAGCTAAGGCCGGCATTTAGCGTGCAATGAGATCAAGATCTTTTGAAGCGGATCGTGCAGATCAATATAGAGTAAACTGATTTGAATTTTAAGTAAAGAAAAGGATCGATATACATATAGCGAACTTATTTATTATTTAAAGAAATTAGAAAATCTAAGTTTGGTCAATTGCTTATACCTTAAGCAAATAAATTAATCAACAGATTTCATTGTTAAGTAAATGAACTGGTCCATAGACATAAAATAAATTTTAATTAAATTATTTGAATGGATCTGTATATGATCAAATGATCATACTTTATGTTAATAAAAGAATCAATACATGGGCAATCGCTTTGAATTAAATTAAATAAATTACGTCAATTGTTTGATGCTGCATTTACATCCTTATAACGTTCAGGAAAATAATTATGAATGCTACTTACATGGTAGCAAACAATCGTGAATACAACATCGTTGCATGAGATTTTTTTGTATTTATGCAATTATATTCGTAGAACATCTAATTTTATTTGCTCAAAGAGAATAAATTACAGAAACTACTATTAAAAAAATGACTCTAATGGCAATATATCCAGAACAAATAATAAAGACGTGGGGCCATACTTTCAAAACTCGCTAAGTTAACGTAAGTACTTACGATCTATTTTCTTGTCTATGATTGGTAGATTTTGCTTGAAAGGCCGTCAATGATTGGCTGATAAACTTACGATCTCTTAACTTTTCTATGATTGGTAGATTTTGCTTGAAAGGCCGTCAATGATTGGCTCATGAACTTACGATCTCTTAACTTTTTTTGAAAGTATGGGCCCAGGTAATTACGCACATGTACGATGATGCAGGAATTAATAATTAACACGATTAATTAATTAGCTCTCTAGTGGCACGCATGAGCAGCAAGCGTGAGCCGTAAACGATGCTCACTGCTCACGCTTGACAGAGATCAGCGTCATCGCAAGACAAATGCATCAACAATACGCGTGGTTATGAGCAAAAATCGTCGCGGCGTGGCTTTCAATCTGCGCGCTCATACGTTATAAGTTTTTCGTAACAATAGCGGAGCAGGACGCGGCAAAAAGCGCGATGACAATCGCTGTGGCGTAAGGAGTCGTTCTGCTCTCGCCGCCACCGCGGGAGACTAAGCGACAAACTCTTAACTTTTATGTTTTTGTGACGGAAAAATTTGATTCGTCATCCATTTCACGTCATGTATGAACATNTATTATTATTATTATTATTATTATTATTATTATTATTATTATTATTATTATTATTTATAACATGTTATTATCATATATCGTGCATTAATTATTTTTCCAAAAAATGCACTCGTTTCTGCACTGCACTTAATCGCCCTTAATATGCTGAGCCAAACTGGGACAGAATAACCCATATAAGGTTGAAAAAGTGCATCGTTATTTGGACAAGCCAAACTCATTTCTCTGAGTGAAATCATAAACAGATCGGTCGGTTAGAAACTGGTACAAAATAACCCATATAAGGTTAAAAAGTGCATCGTTATTTGGACAAGCCAAACGTCATTTCTCTGAGTGAAACCAACGACAGATCGGTCGGTTAGAAACTGGGACAGAATAACCCATATAGGGATAAAAAGTGCATCGTTATTAGGACAAGCCAAATTCATTTCTCTTAGTGAAACCCAAGACAGATCGGTCGGTTGGCTGCGGCGAGACGGCCGCAGGAGCATCCTCGTCTGCGGGTCAATCGATACTCGGGAAATCGATACCTTGACCTAATTGCTTGGTGTTAGGGTGGGGGGGAGTGAGTGTGGATCATAGCGGTAATAAATGTTTATAGATTTAGATTATATAAGGTGATTAACTATTTCAAAATTATATTCAAAGGTTTTTAGGGAAAATCTAGTTAATTATTTTTTAAAGCAACGGGCACTTTTAAAGAATGTCGCCGCAATTGAGGTAACTCTTTTTAAACGAGTGAAAAAAATCGCAATCAGTTATGGGTAACTCGTATAAATTGGCAGTCTGGCGATCTTGATTCTGTCACGATAATCACAGAACTTGAGATGGCCACCGACAGTAAGAACCGTACTACTGGAGTCTGTTTTAAATTATTAGCGAGCCCGAACAATTAGATCGAGAATGCAGTTATCTGTCGCGTAATCTGCCTCGTACGCACGTCTGTCGCTCACTTGCTTCTTCCGTCCGCGTACGGCAGAATAGATTGAAGCCGCAGCGACATATTTGCGACCAACTTAGTTACTTGTGCGCACATTTGTTGCGCTCTTATCAAGCGCGAGGATTTTTTTACTTAGTGATCTCTTTAGATTATCGTATTCTCAATATTTTTTTAATATTACAAATTATGCTACCATTAAACAGAAACTTGTGGTGACCATCTTTAAAAATTCCTTTCTAATTCATATTAATAAATTTCCATTACTTGTCGCGTGAAAAAATTGAATAAATCACGATAACTGTTAAATGGCTAGATTAAATCAGGTTAAATGTTAAATTCCACGCGCTTTCAAACTAAATCGAAAATATATCTCATATTGCTCATCTCACACTATTTCACGGAATGAGTTACAGAAAATTTTTATTTAAAAGATTCGTCACTTTCAAAGAATATGGCCCGCCGCTAATGCGGGATAAATAATTTAAATACTGGAATTTTCTAACCATTTATTTATGGAAGTGTGATAAACTTCAAATCAAAATCCTAAAACCCCAAATGCGTCACTAATATTTCGCTCCTGAATGCCACTATTTTGATAATTTTAGTTGTATGAATTTCAACTCCCCATTTTCGGCGTATCTTGTTTTTACTGATCCTTGTAACCATGGAACAGCTAGCCTGGTCATAACATAAAATATGAACAACATGATATATGAGCGCAGAGCAATGTTTCCCGGAGATATTATTTGTCCTATAACTGCTGGCAGAAGCTTTTGCAGGGAAAGTTTTAGAGGCACATCCAGGGCTATTAGGTGCGGCAAGTTAGGGTGCTAGCGATATTTTGTTCGTTCTCAGCAAGTTTTGACAGCACCAGCCATTGCTCATCTCATACAGCCGACCTGAACCTGATGAAACGACCTGCAGCTCAGACGAGTTGATCTTACCATACTCAAAAAAGTAACATTAATTTTGCTCAATTCTGTCATAACAAAAGAGGAGCGTAAAACAAAACACCTTGATTTACATGTGAAAAATATTATTGGTTAACTACTCGGAACAGAAATAAATCATACGCAGATACAAACGAATTTCGTTTTTGCTGAACACGATATATGTTATAATGAATGTTTTTATAATGAATGTTTTTAATAAACTAAAGTAAAATTAAATTCCGAGAACTGCATCATCGTGAGCAGAAAGGTCGGCTTGGAGGCCTGGGTCTGTATGACAGATATGGCTCTGCATGAAAGATTGACGACCGACCGATCAGCTTTGCCATGATCAATGTTTCTTTCCTGCTCAAAATAACTGATGTTTTACCCATAAAATTAGGCTCCAATGCATCATCCGAGATAATAAAGATCTAGAAAAGCCATAGAAGCAATTATAGTAAGTGATATCTATGATATATGAGTATTTTAAGTTAGCCGGATTCTTTGCAGATGTCAAGTGCATTTTATGCTATAACTCAGTGACCTTTCATTGGCTGGTGGAAACAGTGCATGCAAATAAGTGAATACGTCTATTAATTGTTTTTCAGTACTTGAAATTATTGCGTAAGTAAATATTAAATCAAAATAATTCGTTTTCAAAGACAGCTTGTACGCTCTAATTTCAGACGTAAGCTATACTTTTAAGAAGAAATGAAATGAAAAATAAATATAGTCATGAAAATTTGAGAACTTGATAGTGGTATAAACGTACAGAAAAAATTAAAGTTCTATCTATTAACATAGGCGAAGGACTTTGTCGTCAATATACTAGCCAAGATTTCAATGAATATTTCCGGTTCTTTTAACTCCATAATAATTCTTCTGCTTCGTGAGTGTTTAGACTGAGATGATATTTAATTATTAAGAGACAAGTTATGTCCCAACAGTTACCAGAAAATATTAGATATATTATATTAAGGAAATTTCGTTGTGACTGAATACTTACACGGTGACTTCACTTGAATATATCAATCTCTTGATAGATAGTCTTAATCTATGTCTTTTTCATTTTTTATTTAATGAAATAAGCTCGTCAATAAATCAGTCAATTGCTTGTAGTAAATTTACAGATCATGGAGGGACCTGATCACAATACTTCCATCACATTCGGCAATCTTTAGCGACAACCTCACCGAAAATTCATGAATTTTTCCTTCTTAAACATTATTAAACTTTCTCTTAGAAGGAGATGGCAGTTTTAATATAATTTTCTTGTGAGTATTTTTTTTACCAATTAAACTGAAGAGAAAGGTGTTGGAATTTTTAGCTTCATGCAAGCTCTATTCAGTGAAGTCAATTATGTAAATAAATTGTAAATGTAAATAAATAAATAAGTCCACAACACAGCTGGAAAAATGTGAATAAATTACATTTACCTTCACTCTCTTATCGTTCATTGAGATGGAGTGATGCAAAAGTGAATAATTACACATTCCTCACAATCATTAAATATTTAATGATTGTGATGAATAATAAACTTTCGATGATGATGAATAATAAACTTTCGGTCATAATTCAAATTGGTTTACAGTATATATCGGTCGTGATATTCACATGTGTTTTGATTTTTCTAATTAACTCGAAATTTCCTTGTGACTCGCGTTTGTAAAATTTGTTCATTAGCACCATATTCTCTGGGCGCACAGCTACTATTTTTAGCGCATTTTCTCATTTATGAAAGAAATGCACTATTGTGCTTGCCATGTCCGCCTGTCTGTCCGTCCGTCTGTCCGTCCGTCCGTGACCTCAGGGTTTCGTCGACGAGAAAATGCGCTCTCTGTCACTCATCGCAGTGAGTACTGAGTTATATTTTTTATAGTTAGCACCATATTGTGATGCTTGACGATAGTGATTTTTTCGAACGCCTTAAGTGCGAAGTTCTCGTCAAACCACGACAAAACATGAACATTATACAGCGTCGTTCACGGTATAGATCTAATATGCATAAACTCTCATTCATTCATGGAGCAATTTTCGTAAAATTTGAAAAAAAATTGTTCATTAGCACCATATTCTTTGCATGGGCGCAACGTACTACTTTTAGTTTGCATCATATTGTGATGCTTGACGATATCAATTTTTTCAAGTTTGATAAAATAATAATATTCTCTTTGGGCGCTACAAGTCCCCGGGCAAGCGTTCTCTCTCGAGGCCGACGTTTAGGGCCGTCATTTTTGCGACGTCGCGCCGTTCACTTATAAGACTTTTTAGCAGCGGCGCGTATCTCGGTCATAATTTCATCCTCGGGCAACGTCAGCCTCTTACTGGAATTAAAATGAAGGAGGGTCGCAGTAAAATTTATACTGCGTGGCCTCCCATGGCAGTGAGGGAGCACGCGGCTCATACTAACCTGGCTTCGCGCGCTGTAGTTTGAGGCCAAATATTGACCTCTATCTATTAAGCCCCTCAACTTATATCTTCCCTCGGTTTATGACTCGCACTTGGTGAGGCAGTTTCCCGAGCAAAATTTCTTTTATTATGTACTTTAGATTTAGTCCGTCAGAAATATTTTAGTTCGATGAATGATTTGTCCTGGGCGTACTTTGCTAAAATATTAAACGACAGTGTCATCGATCTGATGCCGAAGTTAGTATTTCCGAGGAGTGCTTTTCACGATTCATCTAATATTACTAAAAGTACAAGATATAAGCATGAAATTTTTTTTGTAGGACGTTTAATATTATTTCGATGCCTCAATCTAAAAATCACAAGACATCACATGTGTTAAAATAATAAGTCTACTTGAAATGCAAGTTTACCTAAATTTTAAAATTTACTAGTTAATTCTTATAGGCACAACCGTTCCGTACATAAAACAATTGCATAAACCATACGTGCACGGCGTGTAAGTCTACTTTTCATACAACTGAAGCTCTGCATAGATAAATAACTCATGTTGCTAAAAACCCTGGCATATTGTGTGGGAGTTGTAAATCGTGCATACGGCAGATAATACGAGTGTGATATCGTGGCCGCTGCTGCTGCGCGAGTCTTTGGAACGCATCAATAGCGACCAGCACCGGTGATGTGTGACCGGTAGCAAATTTTGGCTTTTGGTGTATAAGCGATCAGGTCCTCGGAGGGATATTCATCTCTTGTCCTTCATCCCATCCAAAGATGGATGAGCGCAAGGCGGTTCCGTAATATGGAACGCCAAGAGCCTAAACTCAAGCTGCAGCGGCCGCCAAAAATCGACCGTATGCAGTTGCTCCTTACAGTCCGTCTCACGGCCACCTGCTGCCTGGAAGCAACGCAAGACCACCGAGAATGAGAAAAATCTCGGAGTTGCCAGATATATTATGGAAATTTCTTATTATGTGAAGATTTTTTGGAAGGCCAAGAACGCTGTGAATGCAACAGCTATTACAGGTGAGGCGAGAGCCGCCCTAGCTTGCAGGACGCTCGAGTGTCATATGACCATGTAATTTAGGAGGCATGTTTCTTGATGGATCTTTCATGTTCAAGGCACCTTGAAAAAAATGATCTGAAGCTTTCATCGTGGAAAAATAGGAAGGTATATTTTTTATTTAGACATGTCCTATCAACTTGTGTTTTCGGCATGGATGACTTCATATTGTATTTCCATTGTTTCTTGATGCGTCGTTTCTTATTCCTTTTAGATAATTTGAAGAGATATAATTCGTTCAAGACAATTTTTTTCACGGGAAGGGGATTCTTCACGGGGGGGGGGGTTCTTCCCACGGGAAGGGGATTGGTCATTTTTCCAAGTAATTCATAGCAATAATACAAGTATACATACTAGAGTGGAATGCTTGGTAAGTCAAGGTCGTTAAATTGTAGAGTATCCCAGTGAAAATTTACAGGCGCGTCAGCTTCTGATTTGGAATACTAGAAGCTGGGCGACTCTAATTTTGTAAGGGTTGGGGGTAAAAGCAAAACACGTGAAGTTGGTGTGTTCAGGCATTATGAGAAGCATCCTGATAATTGAGTGGTGATATCTTAAGTTCACGATATCTGTGGGCTTGAATTTCGTTTATTTTTCTTCAGTTTACAAATTTTAGTGACGGTACGACAATAAACTACACAACAACTATCTTCATTTCCGTGCGTGTAACTACAAAATATTAATGTTTGAAACTGGAACGGGTCGGAAATTATTATCTTTCCATTTTTCATTCAAATCATTACGTGAGAAAACCGAAATTCAAACAACTGTGCTATTCCACAACTTAATTTTCATTGAAACCTACTAACATAATATGGATCTATGTAAAATTAAAAAACTGTTCAACCTTTTAAACCCTGATTTCTTTAGGAATCATTTCACCATCGAATACGTAAAACTTTCAATTGCACTAGGAAATTACACATACATACTCGCAAACATTGTCGTGTTTCTTTTCTTTTTAGCGCATTTTCTCATTTATGAAAAAAAACGCTATTGTGCTCGACATGTCTGTCTGTCCGTCCGTGACTTCACGTTTTTGTCGACGAGAAAATGCGCTCTCTGTCACTGCAGAGTACTGAGTGAGTACTGAGTTATATTTCTTCTCCTAGCGCGCACTAAGATGAACCAAAGCGAAAACTCCTATTATGCAAAGGTTCACATGCAGCGTTAAGATTCAAGCGTTGTCCCTTGTCAAACTTCATTTCTAAAGCCAACAGGTAGAAAAATGTTAAACAGATTTTTGCTGCAGCAAATTTCCTGGATGGGATATGCATTATCTTAAAGTTCATTCTGACTTATGACTCATAACTGCCAAATTGAGAGGTTTTTTGGTCATGCCTCACTTTAAAAGTGTCAGGGCTGAGATACGCTGAGATGCTTTCTCGTTATTCCTCATTTTAAAAATTTACAAAAACAAACAATTTGTATCCGAACTGAAGATGAAAGGAGCGCAAAAGTACCAAAGAAAACAACATTGATGCCACCGTGTTCCTGTATTGTGACTGACCCCGACCATTTCTGTTATAGTTATTCTGATGATATTCTGATGATACGCATGAAAACACGCCAAAAATACACCCCATACCACGCGTCCGCGTAAAAATGAAGATGTATTTATAAACACACGCCTATATACGTATGAATACACGCTAAAATATATATACCTAACGCCTCGTCTCTGCACAAATACGAAGATGTATTTATAAACATACGGCTATATACGAATGGATACACGCTAAAATTTTTGCAATTTTGCTCCGTAATTTATACGAATTTCATACCCATTTCAAGTTAAACTTTCATCATGAATTCATTCGTTAAATCAAATGTACTCACCTTCGACATGCGGGATGCATCCGTGAATAATAATTATTCACACATAATTCATCGTTCTACATTTTAGTGCAGCTGTGCTTTAAGGTCAGTCGGTAAACAAACAAACATCCAACATACAATACATTACATACATTTCATGCAAAAGCTTACACACACATTAATGTATGCGAATGCATGAATGGATCAAAATCCTCACATCGCGATCCAAGAGTTGGTTGTGGTTGTAACATTACGTGTCAACCACAAAAAAACAAGAATCACTCAAAAAAATAAACGAGAATTTATACAAATAACGATTCACTCTTTGCCCTTGTCTTGGCCATGACTCAGTTTGTCTCGGCGACCGGCGAAAAAGCCGAGCTACGTGCAGAAAGTGTGTCACTATTTGGTGTAATATTACCCAAACATTTTTCTGAGTGCAAGCTGTCGCTCGATGTCAGCTCTCGGCGCGCGAGTCCCCGAGGACGCGCGGCGACGCTGGCGTCTCAGCGTCATAACTTAAGCGGCGTCAAGACGAGCGATGCTCGCGCGGTCGCCGGAGTTTCACGGAGAAGAAAAAAGCGTCGCGAGAAATGATCAATGACTCAATGTCGCTCCATATTCAAGTAAAAATAAACAATATATAGGGCGAAAATTCACGAAAAGTGGGCGAAAAATGAAGTAAAAGCGCGACGAAAGAAATGTTCGACAGATTCGACGCGCTCCAAATTCGAGGAGAAAACAAAATAAATGATTGGCGTGTAAAAATACACGGAGAATGAAAAGTGTGACAGTTTAAATAACCCACGACTGAAATTTACTTCAAATTCGCGGAGAAAGAAAGTTAAAGCAAAAAATATGGAATATTTTGGGGAAATGAAAGCGATTTAATAATCATTATTTAGCCTACGCCAAACGGACAAATAAATTATGTGCGTTACTTTTGTATATATAAATATTTCCAGCCCTATACAAATCCAAGCTGGAGGTCAGGGTCTTGATTCTTGAAAAAAGCCAACGGATTAAGATCTGGGATTGTAAATATCAGTTTTTACAACACTTCTCTTTAACTTTACTTCTTGTTTGTCTGTTTGTTTGTCTGTCTGCCACAAATCTTATAATCGAAATTTAACCCACTTCTACTTATCCTATCGATCTGAAATTTTGCACACTTGCGTAAAGTTGGAGACAATGCATGAATCAAATGACTAAATGAATTATTTTCGAAATTAAAAAAATTATTTTGACAGCTACAAATCTTATAACCGATTGACACACTTTTACCTGTCCAATCGATCTGAAATTTTGCACACTTGTGTGAAGTCGGAGGCAATGCATGAATCAATTGACAGAATAAATAATTTTGAGAAAAAAAAATTATGTATAAAAATTGAAAAATTAATTTTTTTAACATTCCAAAATAAAATGAGAAATTCATTGTACATCTTTAACATTGGAGACACTGGATTCTTTAGAAGTGTTGTCTTTAATAAGTAATTTTTAAACGTATATTATTATTTTTTGATTGGAAGTGTTAAGTTTGAACAAGATTGTCAACCGACAATTACCTAGATGTTCGTAACTAATTGAACACAAAATAAATCCCAATGCAACCAGTATTGAATGTGTTCGGTGTTATGCCCTGCTAGTACAGAGTTTCATTGTAGCTTAAAATCAGGATAATGAACCCCGAAAACAGAAAAATATACCTAACTAAAATCTCTAAAAAAAAACACAAAATCATCAAGTAATTGAAAGTCTTTTTCTTCGCTAGCATCAGAGTATTTAAATAGTAAGGTATGAGGAGCGAATAATTGTTGCTCTCGGTTTTGAACTGACGATGGAGCTGGACTCCGAAACGTTTTCGCTTATAAGAAATGGTGAACTTTTTGGCTATTTTCTTTACTTTTAAATTCCTGGTAAATTTGCGACTTAAGCAGCCAAGCGATTTTAATAATTGCATGATAATTAAAACAAATAATGAATGTAAACTGTAACGGTTACTGAAAAAATTCTCTTGCAAACTGAGAGACTAATGATGAAAACCAACAAATTAATGTTAAAACGTTTCAATGACCAGTGTGATAATGGAAAAAAAATTGAAAGATATTTTTATATGAAAAATGAGGGATCGCTTTTTGGAGTCTTAATCAATAAAATAGACTATTTTTTAGATAATCTTCGATCATTATTTTCATGAAAATAATCCATATTCATTCATGGTACCCCAGTTATTTCTTTCCATTTATTGATTTATTTTTCTTTTATGGCCATACGCCGAACTCTGTGTTAAGTCGTGCGTAAATTTAACTAGCACTTATCGACATCATTTGTGTTATTCACTTATATCGTGGTCTTAGCATGTTATTGAAATCTATCATAACAACATTGATTCAAATCCATCGTGGTATTTCATGTGATATTTTTCAACTGTCAACTGAAGCATTTCTTCCTTTTTTTCAACGTCCCGTTCCATGACTTTTTGGGGTGCAGCTCGGAGTTTGACGAGTCGACACTTTCACCGGCCACATCATTTTTATTCGATCGTTAAGAGAAGTGAGCAGAAGTTTTGTGTTTGCAATGTCATCACAAGCCCGAGCTCCAGAGCGTGTGGTCAGTTGCAATTGGTGGCTTGCAGTTTGTGGCTCCAAAACTTACGGCAAGAAATACGGCCCGTATCTTTATCTCCCAGTGCGCCTAAGCAATCTTCATAGAAAGCCTCGCGAGTGTGACAGGCGCTAGCAATGCCTTGAACAACAGTAAGACCGTCAAAAACACAAACAAGCCCTCGCAAACAACTCACTAAAACATAAAACTTACTACCACTATAAAAACCATCCATAAAGAAAAACTCGGGCCACAAAAGTGGAGGTCCTGTGTCCAGTTCTGGGCGAAAAATTTCAAGGCGGCTGTCGGAGGACTTCGGAAGACTCCCTCACTGACCATCCACTACGTTTTCATAACTGGCGACTCGTACAGTGCTCTCCTGGGTCCCTGCCCTCGCTCCTACAGCACACACCCATATTACTTTTCTATTATCTTCCTCCTGAGAGGGAGTGAGGGGATGAAGGACGGTCGAGTCATCTCTACAGGATGATAAAGTGAACAGGTCCTGCGCTGCTGCCTCAGCCATAAGAAGCCAACTTCTCGAAGACCGAAACTCGCTGAGAGCGCCAAGTTGGAAAATATTTTGATTGCGTAACTTGAGAGGCGACATGAATGATCTGTGCAAGGCTTACTGCAGCCCTGCTAAAAACTTGCTGAAGTTTTCCTTTTCTGCTCAGATGCGTGAGTTCTCTCTATCTTTTTCTCTCTCTCTCTTATTCTTTTTGTGATATCCGATATATAATTTAATAATTTAACTGATAATGTATCCGATAGTTTAACCCATAATTTATCCGATTGCTCCCTGAAAATTTCACGGAGCTCCCTGAAAATTTCATCTCCATCTAAGGAATTAAAATGCTAAAATATTCTGATGAAATTCATGCTTTATTATTTTTTTACGAGTATCAGTTCACGCGAGTGCCATATTCAATCGGAAGTGCTGCGCCCGAAACGTCGACGACCATCAATGATGATCTTGCGTGTCTCCCCATGATCAATGCGGCGGCAGATGGGGAAGAAAGAGCGCACTATGATGACGGTTGAGCGAAGAGAGAGCGCACTACGATGACGTTTGAGCGAAGAGAGAGCGCAACACGGGCGCATTTCGGGAAAGAGAGAGCACAACACGATGGCAATTGAGGGAGGAGAAAGTGCAACACGATGGTATTTGGAAGAAGGGAGAGCGCAATACGATGGCAGTTGGAGGAAGTGAAACCACAATACGTTTTCAGTTGGTGGAAGTGAAAGCGCAACATGATGGCAGTTGGAGCTGGAAAGAGAGCGCAGAACGATGCCGGTTGGGGGAGTGAATGCGCAACGCGATGACAGTTGAGGGAAGAGAGAGCGGAAAACAGTGGCAGTAGGGGAAAGAGAGAGTGCAACACGATGGCAGTTGGGGGAAGAGAGAGAGCGGAATACAGTGGCAGTAGGGGGAAGAGAACGCGCAACACGATGGCAGCTGGAAGAAGAGAGAGAGAGAGCAATCCTGGAATGTTCTCATTACACCAACACATGACAGAGATCATGTGCAGAATTGCGACGAAACTTGCGTGTTAAAGCGATCTCAATCATTCGTCTTCTTTGCCTAGTGACTTCCGAATTGTTATGAGGTCATTTTAAATATGACTTATTTAATTTATGTTCCATAAACTTTGGTTTGGAAGTTATGAAGAAGGGATTTTTACGCTTATTGAATCTATTTTAAATTGTGGAAATATGAGCGTATTTATCACAGATTCTCGTCACGCCTAGCATCATAACACACGTATATTAGGTCTCCCTTTTTTGTGTATTAAACTACGTGATAAATTAATTTATATGCTAAAACAACTAGATGATTCAATACACAAGTTTGACCAGCATTTGTGGTCATAGAAAAATTATACTTTTCAGACGAATCTACAAAAAAAACGACATAACTATCATAGAATTCTCAACCAGTGATTGCTGAGATTAAATATTATTTAATTTCATACACTAATATTTACCCGAAAGTGGATACCCAATGGTAACATTGCAATTCGGATTTACATACTTTTTGTTTGGAAGGTTCAGAAACTATTATCGCTAGGCAAAGATATAAAGTACTTACTTCTATTCACAAGTTTTATTACGCAGGTCAATAATTTATTGTAATATCCGTGTTTAAAGCCAAATAATGTTTTTCTTGATGTAAACATCAGCTGCGTACATTCTTTCAGTACTTATATACATATAAATATATACGTATTATACACTATATATATATTTTATATATATAATATGTATATACCCGCATGCAAATTAGCTCTCCGGAAGTGCTGCGGTTTTCCGGCGGCTAAAGGCCAAAGCGATCAAATGCCACAGCTAACAATCGGAAGTAACGCTGACGATACAAAACGACTGACCGCAACTTATACGTACACTCATATAAATCAAGGAATCAAATTGTCCAAATATTGACATACTTTCTATAGGTAGAACTGATAACCATCGGAACAAACTGGGTCAGGATATGCCACACTAGCACTAGAATCATAGGTACATCTCTAATTGGACAAAAAGTGGTTCGTTAGACTGAGTGAACAACCGGTCGCACTCACCTGGATCGATATCTTCTTACTCTTCAGTAAACGCAACATTAGAACCTGTAAATGCCATCGCGTCGAGCTCAATAGGCGTCATTTTATGTTAATTCAATTCTGAGGAAAAGCATAATAAACGATGTAGGGTCATGAGGTTTCATCGTCCAACGGCTACCAGGGAAATGTTACGATCAGTTGAATGAATAATGCGACGAGAAGTTCAGGTCAACACACAATAAATGTTGCAATAAATTATTCATTTTATAGGGTTCGTGAGAGGATGGAGCATTTATCTTCAAAATTTAAATATCAACGTCAAACGAGACATGGCAGCTGACCACGCGTAAGCATGGCAGCTGACCACGCGTAAGCATGGCAGCTGACCACACGTAAGCATGGCAGCTGACCACGCGTAAGCATAGCTGCTGACGATGCAGCTTTAAGGCTCACCATAAATCGACCATCTGAGTCGGCCAACCATAACCAGCCATAATTGATGTGGCCATGACTAGCCATAATTGATGCAAGGTTTGCCGTAGAGCTCCCGTATGGCTCAGCTATTGCTTTATTGCCGTTATAGCCGTCGCTCTCGCCACGATTTATTGGCGTAGCATGGCCACTTATCGGCGTAGCCTCGCCACTTGTTATGATAGCCACGGCCTGATAACGACCCGTACGGCCATCATCTCTTATTGAGATCGCTGTTAAACCAACACATAATCTACACGAGTAACAAGTTTGTGATTAACTCTTAGCCCAGCCAATAATCGCTT
Organism: Hyalella azteca; assembly: GCF_000764305.2. Classification (NCBI taxonomy): domain Eukaryota; kingdom Metazoa; phylum Arthropoda; class Malacostraca; order Amphipoda; family Hyalellidae; genus Hyalella; species Hyalella azteca. Next base: position 156,538 of record NW_025931259.1, read on the forward strand.
CTTAATCATAAAGTTATTGCCCGTGCTGATTATTTAATCAGCACGAGCAACAACTTTATGATTAACCTGCAGCCCAGCCATTAATCGCTGTTAAACCAACACATAATCTACACAAGTAACAAGTTTATGATTAACTCCTAGACCAGCCAATAATCGCTCCTAACCATTGAATAATCAGCACGAGTAATAACTTTATGATTAACCTGCAGCCCAGCCATTAATCGCTGTTAAACCAACACATAATCTAAACGAGTAAAAATGTTATGATTAACCTGCAGCCCTGTCAACATAATAGCTTCTACGCCATCATATAACCTACGCGCTAATACTTTAATTAAATCTGCCGCGTAGCGAATGGCATGATAGGTTACCAAAGTATTTTAAATTTTTATAATTATTTTGACCTCTGTTACACTTTTGTGTTTAATCGGCCTGTGTGAGAACCATTGAATAATCAGCACGAGTAATAACTTTATGATTAAACTGCAGCTCAGTCAATAATCGCTGTTAAACCATCACATAATCTACAAGAGTAAAAACTTTATGATAAACCTGTAGCCCTGTCAGTATAATAGCTTCTAAACCATCATATAACCTACGCTCTAATAATTTTTTGAAGAATCTGCCAATAGATTATCAAAATAGATTATTTTGATAATCTATATCAAATTTTTTATATTTATATTTTTTATATAAATATAAAATAAATTCAAGAAATAAAATATTTTATAAATATTTTTTATATATTTATTTTTCTGATAATCATGATAGATTATCAAAATATTTCAAGTTGTTATAATTATTTTGACATCTGTTACACTTTTGTGTTTAATCGGCCTGTGTGAGTGACTCTTTGAGAATCTCTAACTATAAATATCGCATCAAGTTGTTGAGCTTTCTCACGCTCGATTTTTTTACTTACTTTTGGTTAACAAATGCCGCATTCAATACTAATTTTTTTTTACATTGATAATGAATAACATTACAATTAAACGTGTCGATAAACCTACGAGATATTTTTTGTTTATCTAATACTATTAGCCAGGTGACAACTTAATCAATTGATAAATAAGCTATTATAATTACTAAAAAACTATTTTCTGGTGTAGTTTGGCTACTGATAACGATACCAAATTTACGATGGGAACATCGAGCCTCATTTGTCAGGCAGCGAGACCATTATTTATGGCTAGCAATAGGAGACAGAGGCCTCAATGTGATGTCATAGTCAGGCAATAGCCAATATAGATGTTCCTCCATCACAATGTCCGCATGCAAGCGTCGGTAGAGCGAACACAAAACATTACAAGCCGTCGCCGACCATATTGCTGTCTAGCATGTCACCGCCACAGCCATGCGGCACACGAATATGATAGACTAGTATAGGCAGAATCATTATTATGGAAGATCGTAACGAATATGAATGCCAAATAAAGAGAAAGGGATATGATAGAAGATCGCTATGAATAAGAGTTACTAGTAAAAACGGAACGATTATGATAGGAGACTGCAACGAATCCGAGTGACTATATAGTAAATGCAGACGGATTCTTAGCATAAGTACCATTTCGAAAAATAAGCGACCGAACGATCAAAATATTACCTAGAAAACAACAATGGAGTTCAGAATGCAAATGCCTTAAAAAATCACAATATTCCAGAAATTTTAAATTTTGCGCATTAGTTCCAGCTCAGCAAAGTAATACGTTTAGCCTGTAAAGAACAGGTTGCTCATCACTATATATATACTTATTACGGTGTTCCTATCCAGTATGCGAATATTTCATCTAACTCCACTCACTTACTCACTTGTATTGGGATCCTAGAATCCTACTGTGAATACGCTTGAATCACACGAACTGGACATAAATCAACCATCAGCATTGGTTCCAGAGTAAGTTAAATCCTGGTTTCATAGTCCGTAGACTTTCTACCTTAAGATATTCTACCTGAATATTCTGCAAGAAAAAAGCTTATTCGTTTAGTGGCGTAATGAGCCCAAGAAAGAGTGGGTGATCATATTATATATTTTACAGTAAATTTGGTGCAACAGAATGATTAGGAACTACACGAATGGATTGATCTCTATTAGCTGCTGGTCACAACTTTATTTGTGACACATGTTTTAACAATAACACTTTCCATAATAACATCTGGCATAGTTGAGAATTGTAATGGATATGCGAATTTTTTATTTGGGTTTTACCTCAGATTTCATTAGAAATTTTTAACACGGGTTGACATCATCATAGATCTGTGTATTAAAATTTTTTAAAAAATTGACGAAAGTATTATTCTTTATTCAGGTACGCATGATTACATAAACTCTGAACATGATTATTCGCCAGTATGAATGTGAAGCTTTAGGAAGCAACAAGCTATTGAATTCAATCGTTAATTTAATCCTGATATCCATTTATAATGCATACTTTGCAAGATGTTCTATCAAAACAGGACTATTTGTCGAATATTTGAGAGCAGAAATTATGGCCTATCATTATTTAATGAGAGAATAAACTCTTGCTGAAACCTACCGCTTTATTGACTCTCCAGCGAACCCAATGCGATGTACCAGTTCTATCATCAAACGTGTTTTTCGCCGATACTCTGGAAATTTTTTGGACTTACATTTTTAATAACATATTTTTTCTTTTATATGTTTTACGATTTAATTCGATGAACGTGAATCATACGGAATTATCCACAACATTATTGTCACGTTTCTCAAGCTGACATATATTTAATTACATCAATGAACCTTCGAACAAAAATAAACATGCAAAACGCATTAAATAAATTGCTGAAAGAATAACGTTTTAACGAAATGGTCATATGTATAATAGACACATTTTTATTATAGAAACAACTCTTTTTTTCCCACAAACTCCGATACATTTTCCATAAGTAAGTTTTACTCAAAAGCCTCGTACCGGCCACCCAAATTGTGCAGTTCCCCTCTAATCAACGCTGACGCCATAAATTTTCTACGCGCTTCTCATCGAAATGTTGAAAATTCTTCCTCCTTGGAGGTTTAAAAGTTCGTCTCGCAAGCAACTAAGAATGTTCGCCATCAAATACTTGGAGATACTCATCAATAAAAGCATAAAAAATATCATAAATTACTGGAAATTTTTTCAAATCACGTTGTTGACATTTCTTCGCACCTAATGTTGAGAATACTTCAAATAAATTTATTAACAAAAACCAAACTTTTTAGGTCCTCTCGTGGGAGAATTTTGGAAATCAGAAATTAGGCATGCGTGGCTCTGTGACTCATGCCATTCATCTTATTCCGTCAATTCACGTTAATCGCCACATGCATCATACGTCAGCCATGTTAAACAGCACATGCATCATACGTCAGAAACGCTGACGCCATAAATTTTCTACGCGCTTCTCATCGAAATGTTGAAAATTCTTCCTCCTTGGAGGTTTAAAAGTTCGTCTCGCAAGCAACTAAAAATTTTCGTCATCAAATACTTGGAGATGCTCATCAAGAAATACACAGAAAATATAACTCAGTACTCACTGCAGTGAGTGACAGAGAGCGCATTTTCTCTTCGACGAAAACGTGAAGTCACGGACGGACAGACAGTCAGACAGACGGACAGACGGACGAACGGACATGGCGAGCACAATAGTGCATTTTTTCCATAAATGAGAAAATGCGCTAAAAAGTATCACAAACTACTTGAAATTTTTTCATATCATGTTGTTGAAACTTCTTCGCACCAAATGTTGGCAATACAACGCTTCAAATTATTAACAAATGATTCCCAAATGTTTTTTGAAAATGCCTCTCGTAGGAGAATTTCAAAAAACAGAAATTAGGCATGCGTGGCTCGCAAATAATTCATGCCACTCATATTAGTGCGTCAATACGAGTTAATGACCACATGCATCATACGTCAGTCACGTTAAACGTCACATGCATCATACGTCAGTCACGTTAAACGTCACATGCATCATACGTCAGTCATGTTAAGCGTCACAGGCATCATACGTCAGTCATGTTAAACGTCACATGCATCATACGTCAGTCATGTTAAACGTCACATGCATCATACGTCAGTCATGTTAAACGTCACATGCATCATACGTCAGTCATGTTATACTTCACATGCATCATACGTCAGTCATGTTATACGTCTCATATAACAAACCTCAGGCAAGTTAAACATCACATGTATGATTTATCTCACTTTTCGAACGTCACCGAGGTTGAACGTCATATATAGGATGCGTCAAATGTTGAATGTCGTATGCATCATACTGCACACTGGCTAAACATACAATCATCACCATCAAGCCGTGTTTGGTTTGGTGTCAGATTTTTCAACTGGAAACATTACAGAATTTAATAATTTTATCCTAATTTTTATGTTTTTTCTGAAGTCATCCTTATGCATGATACGATATCCCGTCTATAACCACAATCATTGGAACAGCATTTCGGATTGTTCAGGTTCTCTATTGATGAAAAAATTTCAGTGTTACAGAGTCAGGAAATAACATTATTTTGACAGAAACTTTTAAAGCCGACTAAAAATTTATAAAAATAGTTTTTAAGAAGTAATTTTCCGATTTTATATAAACATTTTATGACTGAAGCTCTGCAAATTGCCAATGAACCTTTCAAGTTAAATGACACAAACTAGAGAAAAATTAGAGCCAGATAAAAAATCTTGAGAAAAATTCATCCGAATCTCCCATGTCGAGACCGAAGTCTTCTGAGGTAATGACGAAGAGCTCAAGCGCGACTGTTCTTGTCACACGTAGCAATTAATATAATTTGAAAAAATTATGTCATATAAAGAAAAAAAAATTATTATTGAATAATCACATACAAAATACTTTTAAAATATACTGAAATACCATAATTAAAATATGTTTGGTTCTTCAATGGCATGATGTTTTCGTCTCTTACTGCAAATACTGTATTTTCAATACTGTATTCAAATTTCAGCAACATTAAAACTTTCTTGTTCACAAATGAATCCTGATAGGATAAATTGATTGAGAAAAAATTACTTTTGCCGCTAATTCTATTTTATTTTAAAGACTGTACAATAGTTGAACTATTACTGATACTAATACTTCAAACATGGGGAAAGCCTAGCGCTAGATCATAAAATAAAATTTGTCTGCATGATAACCGAAACATTTTCACATGATATCAAGTTGTAACTTCATCTATTACACAACAATTCAAGCCGTATTAAAATGTTAAAAAGCATCAGCAAACAGGTTGATATTACATGAAAATTGTCTTATACGTAAAGTATTAAAGCCGTCTAAAACAAGCTCGCATACTTGTAGTAGTCTAATAAGGCATAATGGCTTCTTAAAACAAGATCTCATTTGTTGAAGTCATCTTACAGGTATCAGAGTAAACTGAAACTGAATGACATGAATTAACGTCAGCTAATAAAGCGGAAAGCTGAACTTGAACTGAATCTCATTACTTGAAGTCGTCTAATAAAGTAAAATGGCAGGCTCGAACAGGATCTCATTACTTGGAGTCGCAACATGTCGATCAAAGTGCAATTAGAAGCTCGAGTGTGACAATGCATGACGGCCAATATAGGATAGCATAATTAATGGGAATAGCATGACACGCATGGAGCGTTTCCTGCGTCGCGATCGCTGATCACACCGCAGCCTGTCATTGGTTCCGTCACGTTGCTCGCGCCTCTCCAACAAAACGTACCTTCATTTTGTAAATGTTAACCCGCTTTCTTTTGCACGTTTTTTACGTGTATTATCACTTAGAGCGTGGATATGTGGCAAAAAACATCGATCCAGTGATTAACTATCGAAACTCCACTTGCAATTACGGACTCACCGGAAGAACGCTCGCGGTGCCAAAGCCTTGCCGACCAGGTAAATATAACCTTAGCCGCAGTCGCGGATTGCATGGTTTTCAGGTGGCGATGACTGATCAACTGAGGTCTGATAATACGGTGTCAGAGTGTGTGTGTCAAATGAACGAACGAGGGAAGCTTGGAAACTTGCGAGTCACTTCCGTCGCATGGAGCGCTCAAGCTATTGTGTTATAGGCTGATGTTTCCCGGCCTCAAAATCGTCATGGATTCCAAGCTCTACTTTTGCTATTGAGCGAAAAATAACAGTTTTTGTGCTTGTGTTGAAATAAGAGCTTTGTATTTATACCGTAGTAACTGTAATCATTTTGTAACAAGTGTCTATTTTCAGGTTGTTGTCAGTCATGATCAAGCAGATAACTCAATCGAAATGCAAATTCGTTTCTAAATTTTGGAAGAGTCGCATTGAAATAACATTTCCTATATAAGTATCCTTGGAACCGAAAGTTTAGAGGATTCCCTGCTCACAAGTTTTATCGAGTTTTAAAATTATAAAAGCGACTCTGTTCTACACTCATGATTTCACTCATCAGTTCCTCTGGCGTCGTCTCAACCGACTAACCGACAGCTAAGATTGGGAATCCAACTAAACCTTATTTAATTATCAAAATAATGAAATTATTAGTACAATTTGTTAGAAATTATTTTTCCCCGTCAAGTTTAGTTGCACTGAGTACAATTGAATATAGTGAGTGAGAACTAATTATTTCTCTGTCGATTTAATTTCGAAAAAGCGTAATTCATATCTTAACATAGTTTTAATCCAGGCTAAACAGCTTCCTAGACTTAGCCTCGATTGCTTAATTTATTTTATAATTTCCATTGTTTTACAGTGAATTTCTGCAATATGATTTAAATATTTATGAGATTATAGCTACAGTTACATGAGCGTATGAGTACGGATCTGTACGCTGGTGAGATGCAACGCGCAAGCGCTCAGAATCAAAGCTTGACATTCAGTGGCGTAAGCGACAGTTATTAGCAGCACACGACGCAAATTATAATATCTCTGCCGATAATTGCCTCGTTAAATCAATATTATTCATTCACAGAGAGCACATTATTGCACCGAGTGACATGTGAGCTGTCGTTGTCTCCTGCAATGCGATGAGATCACACAGGTTATTATCGTATTAAAAAATGAACAGGACTGTTTTCAGACCTAGGCATGAACATGACTCTTTTCAGTTCTAAAGATAAAAATGACTGTTTCCAGTAATATATATGAAGATGATTGTTTTCAGTAATAAAAATGAACATGATTGTTATCAGCAATATATATGAACATGATTGTTTTCAGTAATATATACGAACATGACTGTTCTCAGTAATATATATGAACATGACTGTTTTCAGTAATATATATGAACATGATTGTTTTCAGTAATAAATATGAACATGATTGTTTTCAGTAATAAACATGAACATGATTGTTCTCAGTAATAAATATGAACATGATTGTTCTCAGTAATAAATATGATTGTGATTGTTTTCAGCAATAAAATTGAATATGATTGTTTTCAGTAATAAATATGAACATGATTGTTCTCAGTTATATATATGAACATGATTGTTTTCAGTAATAAATATGAACATGATTGTTTTCAGTAATAAACATGAACGTGCTTTTTTCAGTAATGAATATGAACGCGATTGTTTTTAGTATTAAATATGAACATGATTGTTTCCTGTAATTGATATGAACATGACAGCTATCAATTATTCTGATTAGAAAGAAAGAAATTGCTGTGAAAAGCATATAACAAATAAATTTCAGTGCCGTGTTTTTAAACTTTCTATTTCCTAATTACGATCAATAGCTAGTGAAAATTTTATCTATTTTTTTAAAAACATTCCTAATTCACCTTTGCTGCCTTTACTTTCCTACCCGAGCAAAAACAATTGTAAAGTAGCATAACTAAATAACTTTAGTTTTAATGCACTCATTTCGTGCATCCACATTACAGACCTAACTAATTTAACTAATTGCATCGATGCTTTCGTCAACGTCAAATTCAATCATTTTAGTTACACTAAATTTTCAAACAACAATCATGTGCAAACATCACAATATTTGTACAACGTAACATAACACTATCTGGTTTTCTCACCCCCAGTAACTTTAATATCTTGTGCCAGTGAAATAAAAAATCAGTTGGAATATCCAGATTAAGGTTCGTCCTCCGATGTTCGTAGGTTATGAAGGTTCCTCCCCCGATGTTCGTAGGTTATGAAGGTTCCCCCTCCGATGTTCGTAGGTTATGAAGGTTCCTCCTCCGATGTTCGTAGGTTATGAAGGTTCCTCCTCCGATTCTAGTAGGTTATGAATGTTCCTCCAGCGATGTTCTTAGGTTATGAAGGTTCCTCCTCCGATGTTCGTAGGTTATGGAGGTTCCTCCTCCGATGTTCGTAGGTAATGAAGGTTCCTCCACCGATGTTCGTAGGTTATGAAGGTTCCTCCACCGATGTTCGTAGGTTATGAAGGTTCCTCCGCCGATGTTCGTAGGTTATGAAAGTTCCTCCTCCGAAATTCGTAGGTTATGAAGGTTCCGATATTCGTACGGGTGGTCGAGCAATAGTTTTTGCTTCGGTCATCGTGCGCAGGAGCAGGTAGCTCGACTTAATTAAATATAAAAGAGGAGTGAGTAAGAAGAGTCAGGTGTGAAAACCGCGGCTTCCGTGTAGGGCAAGTTTGAAAGGCGCCGTGACAGGGCTTTGTGAAAGGCTCTTGTCTCACAGTGAGCTGGCAAATCATCTCTCGTCTGCCATGGAAGTTTTTCTTCATTTTTATTAACCCACAATGACAACAAACTTTATCAACAAGAAATCACAGAAGGTTTTCCTTGTCCCATATACACGGCACATCATTTTCTCTAAAAACCTGAACTTTTTAGTGATGTGTGTGACTGATCGAAATCACCAGTCTCATGATTTCCAGAAATAAATAAGGTGTGTAATATCACTATTTTGTAAGTAACCCCTCCATCACATGTATTAAGCAATTCATCACATATATTGACACATTCATCGCATATATTAAGCCGTTTATTACAAATATTAAGCCATTCATAACATATATTAAGTCATCCTTCCCATATATTAACCCATTCATCACATATATTAAGCCATTCATCACATGTATTAGCCCATTCATCGCATATATTAACCCATTCATCAATTAGGTAATCAGACCAAATCTATTCATACCTTAATTGAACCTGTTTGCAGTTGCACGGTAAGTGAGAAATTAGGCTAAAAAGTACGAGCTTTAAAGGTAAATTAAGTTGAATTAAAGTCAATCTTAAATTAATTAAAGAAAGCTTCTGGTTCTTTCCTTGTCAATTTGTGACATAACCTTCAGCAATAAATACATGCTTTAAATTTTAGTAAAACATAATAGTTTATGTATTTCACTGAAGCTGGATTGATGGCAATCACACTTTAAAAAGGGAATGATGACGACTTATGGATGAATTACAACGACCTACAGTATGGATGAAAAAGACATATGGATGATGACGACTTTTGCTGAAAATAATCAATGGATGATTAATATCTATGGATAACAACCATTTCTGAATGATAACCACCCATGGATGATGACCTCTGAGACTGGACTTGACAAGCAGTTCACGCACGGCAGCGCCTCCCTCATTGCAGGCGCCACAGAAGCTCGCAAGTTTCAAATAGTATGCAGGGTCCAAATTAATTCATTAACTTCGCGTTGGTAAGACAAACATGGCTGGCTTTGGCGCTTTGCTCTTGTATGCATGCAGGCCGACAAACACACACGCGCGTCCTAATGACTTGATGCACTTTGAGACGCGTCACACTCACAGGAATGAGTGGGACTTTGTCCAAAAACCGATGCGCTTTTGACCTTAAGTGAGTCATCCAGACTCAGTTCGGCCCGGCAAGAACGCGCATGAGTTTTATGTCCACTCCCTGCTCGTGCTGCGGATAAGAGAGTATGTCAATATTTAGACAATATGCCTCATTCATTTTTCTGATTTCAGGCATCGGTACTCCACAAACAACGACGCCGCGCAGCGTTGAAGGAATCTTGTACAGGGTGGTCCACAAAAAACTTCCCGGTTTGGAAGCTCAATAAAACAGAAATATTATCCCGAAAATATTTATCTTTGTGACGAGGGACGTCCTTGCATTCGACTCATACTCGAATGCTTTTGTGTGTCATATTTCGACACAGAAAAAAAAAACAAATATTACCCAAAAATTTTTCAATATGGTAAGGGACTTCACGCGTACAGTCAAGCGTCTATATCAAATATATTCAGAATATTCTGGGAACCCATTCATGGAGAAGTGGTCATATTTAAATCACTTTTCCTGTTAAGTTTGTGTACTTACATACATTAAAATGCGATTTTTCAAGTGTACGAATATTTATTTCCCCCCACTGTATGTGATGAGGGACGTCTTGCATACTTTTTCAGACCCAAGCAAGCAAATATCACCCTATCAATTTTTCAATATGACAAGGGAACTGGCGCGTACAGTCAAGTGCCAGCATCAAATATATTCCAAATATTCAGGGAACCAATTCATGGAGAAGTGGTCATCTCGACGCTCGAGTTTACGAGGGCAATCAAAGACCGCAATAATTCCACACAATCTCGAGTACACCGGACCATATTCTTATAAGTAATCTAGTTCGTATCAATCCGCAAGCCAATCTCTTCTTGCGAGCAGAATTTACGACCACTTTGAAACTTACGAAGATAGTAATAATTTTTGGGAATACGGCCATTGACCAGTGGCCAATATAGGGTTCGATAGGCGTCGACGGTAGGCCGATGGATGACTGCAGAGACCGGCACGACAATTTACAGGTGAAAGTCGCTGTGACTTGGCCAGGATCATGAGGCTGCAGATTACGAGTTGTGAGGAGACTTTATGGCGACTGCTGAGACTGTCCGACTGTCCCTCGGGACGCTCATCTGGCTCTTAATAAAGTAGGAGATAGTGCCGACACAATCTGCGCACCGGACAACGCACGTCACCATATTTCTCGCTGCGATTCACAGCCTCCGCTGCCCAAGCCTCTCCGCCGCACCTGCTTCATGTCTGTAGTTTTGGTTAACGTGTGAAGTTATAGGTGGATTAAGGGTGGAAATGAACTATAAGTGGATTAAGGGTGGAAAAGAATAATGGGTGGGTTAAGCTGGTAATTAGTTACATATAAATTAAAGGTGGGTATGAATGACAGGCGGATTAAAAGTGTAAATGAAATATAGGTGGATTAAGGGTGGAAATGAATAATGGGTGGGTTGAACTGGTAATTAGTTATATAAGGAGGTATTAAAGGTGGAAATGGATAATAGGGGGTTAAGCTGGTAATTAGTTATGTATGAATTAAAGGTGGATATGAATTACAGACGGATTAAAGGTGTAAATAAATTATATGGAGATTAAGGTGCAAATGAATTATAGGGGAGATTTGGGTAATAATGAGTCATAGGTGAATTAAAAGTGGAAATGAATTATGAGGGATTAATGGTGGAAATTAAGTATAGGGGGATTAAGTGGAAATAAATTATAGGTGTAATAAAGGTGTAAATGAATTATAGGTGGGTTAAGTTGGATATGAATTATAGGTGGATCAAGGTGGAAATTAATGATACGGTGATCAAGGTGGGAATGAATTATACAGGGATTAAGGGTGTACATAAAAAAATAGATATAAGGCGTTCATAAATTCACTGCCTGCGGTATTCGATAATCTAAATGTGTAGTTCGTAGCTGCAACATCTGATAACATTGAAATTAATTATTATTCTGAAATAATTGCGTTGAAAAACTTATTCATTTGAATGTGTTACTAAAAAACTGTAATTGTATTAAAATACTTTGATCAGCCAGATAGGTTATTTTCAAATTTCTCTTCATAATTTAGTTCGGCATCCATAAATGGTACGACCTAACTTTTAAATGCTGACCTATCATGCTTTTTATCGCATTTGTGGCATTTCTAGAATTCTTTAACAATTTTTGTGTACACGCAAGTAGGAAAATAGAATCTCTGTTCGAAATCATCAGTATTTCTGATTGCATATTTTCAGATTTCGACCAATTTGAGCTCTTTGCAGTGCTGAAAAAGTAATATCTCCTACTTTCGGAAAATTGTGTTCTTCAGGGCCGCGGATGTCGGAAAAATCATCGAGACGCAGAATATTTTTTAGTATGAAGATGAATTACTTTGGGCGTTTGGTTGGATGATTGCAGTATATTTATGATAATATGTTTATTGTAGCTGGATGTGTATTATGAGTATGATCACTCATGCACGCTGAATCATGATTCCATATAACATACATTTCAGTTATAAATTTCCCGTGCATTTGATGTTTAGCATTTCCACGGAATTTTTTTCCCCATTCTTGGCCATCGGAGAAAACATCAAGAAACTTGACGCCTTAAAACGTAAAGTTCTTGACTTGACATCAAGAACTTGACGCCTTAGCGTACACGTTTAATTCAATCAATTTTATGGTAAATATAAACAACACATTCGCATGATTAAAAAATCTGAAAGTTATAACCATTATAATCATAATTTTGAATGTCTGAAGCATTGTTCGTAACGTTTTATATAACAAAACAAATTTATCGGAACTTCAACATTCACAAATACGATCAGCTGCCCTCGGCGAGCGCTGTGTTGGATGATGACAGGATTTTAATAGTTCTTAGGCCCAACAAGTTAATTCTGGCTGCTCGTTAACTATAAAAGAAACTTTTGTCACAGTCTGCTAAAGATATTACGTTAATTAGTTAAATAGTTTGCGTTTGAATTTTTTTTCTCTCTCTCTTACTTATGAATTCGTTTTTAAGAAAATTAATCAAAAACTAAATTGAATTCAAAAAATGGTGCCCATAAATGTACTGCGAAAATGTAATGCATTAAGCGAAAATTTCGCTGATTGACGTCACGGGCGCAAGTGCAATAATCACACGAGTCTATCAGGAATTGAAAAGTTCCCGAACACAAACTACTCACATTGATTGAAAACGAGAAACAATTCGTAACTTGACTCAAAACATCAATTATTTTTCTTTTGTTACATCCCCAAATCTAAGCAGAGCCCGCAAAGCTGCCACAATTGCAGCCGCGGAGACAAAAGCGTCCGCAAATCCGCCCTTGCGGAGCACATGAGCGGCGGCGTGCGGGAGGCGATAGCGCAGCGGGATTAGCGTCTCATCAGCGTGATTACTGCGCGTGGTGGTGCGCGTGGTGGTGCGCGTGGTGAAGCGCATGGTGGTGCGCGTGGTGGTGCGCGTGGTGAAGCGCATGGTGGTGCGCGTGGTGGTGCGCGTGGTGATGCGCGTGGTGGTGCTGCCCGTCTTGCGCGTGGTGGTGCGCGTGGTGGTGCGCGTGGTGGTGCTGCGCGTGGTGCTGCGCGTGGTGCGCGTGGTGGTGCTGCGCGTGGTGCTGCGCGTGGTGCGCGTGGTGGTGCTGCGCGTGTATCTTCTCCCTCATTCAACAGCTAAAATATCATGTGATATACGTTTCAATAAATTTAGTCTATATATCGCATAGTTTATACGTACGTGAAAATGCTCACTATGGAAAAATATTTTTTTGTTCATTTAAACTTAGCAAAAGTGCCAAAGAAAACTCAACTAAACTCAACTAATTCATCAACGTTTCTGTCTGATAAAAGTCATGCTATTATGGTAAAATTACATTACCCTCACTACTGCGTTTATGGATGAGGGATGAACGCGTTGAGTGAGTACTTACTACTGAGTTTATTGTTGAATGACGAACGCGTCTCATTCTTTTGAGTGCTCATTCTCTGAGTGACTCAAATAAATTCGGCAAACTCGGTGACCAAATTTCGTTAGGCTGGAAGTGGCCGCCACGAGCAGCACGATGAATATCATGCATTGTTTCTTCTCTGAATTCTGAACGCACGACATCAGGTCACGCTCAACTTCCACGCTCGCTGCTCGCACGACAGATCGCGTGTGAGTGAACGTCACCCTAAGTTTCATGCTCACTATATACATCCCGCCGGTACTTTTTCTTTACTGCAATGTACGTAATACTTCTCTTTATTATCAATATGTATAACGTATTGATACGTATTATCAATATGTATTACGTATTGATACATATTATCAATATGTATTACGTATTGACACATATTATCAATATGTATTACGTTTTGTTATATATTATTAACATGTATTACGTATTTATACGTATTATACAAACGTATTGCGTATTAATACTTATTACAACACGTATTAAGTATTGATGCGTATTATTAATATGTATTAAGTATTGATGCGTATTATTAATATGTATTACGTATTGATACGTATTATCAATTAGAATTATACGTGTTGATAATAAATAGAAGCTGATTATTAAACAAACCACTTTTATTTATTTTATAGTGAACAGATCTGTTATCCCTGTAGGTAGTGTATCACCATAGTCATATAGGAAGTACATGCGTGAACGTAGTACATGAACCTATAGGTAGTACATGAACGTCCTGCTTACTGCATGAACACAACACCGCCTCCATTTTTATTCATAGATTGAAAAGAACTTGTATCATTAGTCGATCTGCCAGTAATGTATTAGTTGCATGTTTAAAACAAATTTAAAAGCCAAGAAAATGCCTTTAAAATAAAAAAAAATGTTCATAGAAAAATTCATGGATTGATAATTACCGGGAGATTAGTGGAAGGCAAAATAAAAAAATTTTAAATTATTTGACAGTGAATAAATCCATTAATGGCTAAAACTTTCTAATGGACATTCTGCTAGCATGGATATCGATGTCGTAGTCAGAGTCCGATCATATAATGTAATACGGTGAATGAAATACGATAATGTAGGCTGCATATATGAGCGTAAACTATACTTTCTATCGTCTTTCATGAGAAAATGCGCGATAGCTTCCCATCTTGCAGAAGTTAGCAATAATATAAACCTGCCAAAAATAGCGTTTAGATAAAAGTCAAGTTTACCTCTACGTTACGACCATATTACATATTTATCTACTAACCTAACGCACACAATGGCCAATTTATCCGTAAATGCGATATTTACATTATTTATAAATTTTTTACATTATTTTCTAACTATTGACCAATTCGTCCATAAATACGAGATTTACATTATTAACATTTACATTATTTATATATTTTTACATTATTTACTAACTATTGATCAATTCGTCCATAAGTACGAGATATACATTATTTACATTTACATTATTTATATATTTTTTACATTATTTACTAACTAACACACACACTCTTTAAAGGCGACTGATCACGGCGCGAAATAAATCAGTTATCCTGGCAACGGTCGAAACTACGACCCATATGTGCTGAGGCCTGTAGTACAGTTTGGCTACTCGTCTTTGTGGCTTCAAGTGAAGGCGGCCCCTTGGATCGGAAGAGTCTTTTGTTTAGGTCCAAGTACCACCAAAGTTTATTTGATTCATTCACGCAGTGTTACGAAGTCAATTATAAAGATGAATCAAGCCATTGAGAACAGTGCGCTCGGTAGCGTCATGGCTGCGACATGAAGACTGGATCTTATAATCTGTTATTTGTTATACAGGTTATTATAAGCAGGTTATTGGTTATTTTTTATCTGTTATCTGTTAAAGCAGGTTATTGGTTATCTGTATTTTATCTGTGCTTGTAACGAAAATTTTCATTGGTATTGCGAGCTTTCCTGTAGCTAAATTCGACTATTAATGAGTCGATGACCATAGTTTTGGCTGCATGCAAATAACAGTGAAGCCGTAAGATTTTGCAGCAATTTTTAGGTTTCTGTTGCAAAATTCGGTGCGCAAAATCACGTTTCCACTGTCTTTCTTAGCGATATCCTGCAGTGTCCGAAGTGCTGATCTGCTTCGGTCCTATGGCGTCTAACATCTCAATCTGTGGGCGGTCTTTGCTCACAAATTGCGTGATAACTAAAACAAAGTTCACTTATATGGAGAACTTCTTTAGAAATGAACTCTTAACTCCTTTCAAAGCATGGGAAGTGACCGTGAAGATTAACTGAAAAAACTGCAATGTACGAAGAAGAAACTATAATTTTACTCTTGGAAGGCATTTCGAATGGAACGAATTTCCCACGGAACCCCGCGGCATCTATTCAGAAAGACAAATCTGGAGGTATTTTAGACGTAGCAATTGTGTAGGCTCCTTAATTGATGTGGCGTCCTCTGCTCTTAATTGTCTGTATAGTTACGAGCATTTTTGAGGATCATGAGTGATATCTAAAGGAAAACACTTCTCTTCACTTCGCGCCTCAACTTGAAAAAAATACTCTCATCTCAGAAACAAAGAAGATTCGTGAAGTCTCATTCGTTTGTTGCATTCAACGCTAATGGACAGTCTTATACCTGTAGCAAGTGGAGCATGAATAGACATACTCTGCTGGACACGCACAGCTAAGAAATTAAATAGACTATAATTTAGTTCCTGTTTTGTCTATGCTGATATAATTAATCTTTATTATATTCACTAAAATCCTAGAAGCCTCTTTTTAGGTCGCACTCCTGCATTAACGGGTAATCTCCTAATAGCGAAAACTATTATTTCAAAATGGTTAAGGAAAGACAAACTTCCCAATTGAATGAAATTAAAATATGATTCTGGTGAATTGGTTTGATCGCTGAAGATCTTGGCTCGATTTTTATTGGAACCGATAAATATTTTTTAACCGGAACAAACCAAATGCTTGCCGTAATTTCGCGATTTTGAAATAGCGAACTTTTTATCAACCAATTCATTTGTTATTAACGCATTATAGTAACAAGTTATCTGCTAAAAAAGAAACGAGGTGTTAGTATTATAAGTACTATTTACTATAAGTACTATATAATTATAAGTACTGTAAGTACTATTTACTACTATTTTGCGTATGTAAGCCATGTTTCATCTATCTATAAATATTACAGCTATAAATATTTTTCGTTCTGAAAAATAAGTCGTGGTCAGAATCTATAGACCAGTTTGCCTTCACAAAAGTATTCAGCGTCGATTTTCAATTATTATATCATTTCAAATGCCAAATTAAAGAAAAAATACTAAAGTTTTAATATGGTTTACCTATGGCTAACTATAGCACACTGTATACCTCATAAAATCACGGAGAGAAAAATGCTAAATTTTGAATATTTTAATTTCATCTGTGTACATTATAAGAAATATCTTGTAGAGCTTCAGCTCAGTTCACTAACATGCAAAAATTTCTCTAAAGTTGTTATTCCTAACCGGAATAAACAATTCGTGCTGCTAAACTAAACTTATACAATTTTAAAGCGGAATTTCTTTCGACAAAATTTTCATTGGAAACTTTTCCTTATAATTCAGTAAATTTATTTCTTTGCAACAATTTCAGTTATTACCTCTGATTTGACGATTTTTTATTTGTAATAAATAAAACGGTTCGAAATACAGTTTATTTTCCCCACCCTGAGAAATGAAGCCTTGGAAAATGAGATAAGCTTTTCCTTGGTTAATTTAGTTTTAGAGTCAGAGGACGTGATTGCTGAATTTTGTAGACTTGTGTTAAGATAACACGAGTCTCCTCTGTACATCCTCTGTACTGTATCCTCTTTACACAGCTTAACCGGCTGAAATCTAGATTTCTGTATTTTGCAACACAAGCAATACCATTCATTTTAATATAATTTCATGTCAAAAGAGCATTTGAAAACCTTTTCCATTTTCGTTTTTTTTCATCAAGCAAATTTTAACCCAAGTCCATTTACATAAAATTTTCTATCTTATTTTGATCAATCCAGGATAATCATGTCATGGATAATAACAATATAAGATCTTCATAACTTAAGAACTTGAATAATGCTGACCACGCAGTCTATATCTCAATTTCCATAACTCGATATTATTTTCTTCTACACAAGCCCATTTTTCTTTTCTTGTATACGTTCTTTAATTGTATCAAAGCTGACGTATAATTAGGAATACCGGAAAGGCCATTCACCATTACCCTAGACGCTGCGTGCGACGAATGCAATGGCCCGATGGCCGATGCATTATATGCTTCCTGAGACTCCCACAACCCGGAATTGTATCTGGAAGGAAGACCGCTTCAAGTTAGCTGTTCGGAATGAGGAGTGGAATGTCTTGCAAGGAATTGAGGTCCAGTGTTGGCAATTAGCGCTGCATACCACTTGCTCGGCCACCAATCGAGAATGGAAGATATTGCTTGGAACGACCCCGGCGCTGCTCTCTCCTTCTGTACAAATTGCGCCGGAATTGAACTACGTTCTTCCGTGGCATCTTCCTGAGCATGCTTCAGTATAGGGCTATGTCGGCACGCATTGATCTATACCTTCGTGAATAATTGGAAATGGTAAAAATTAAAATTGGATATTGTAAACATTTATTGGATATTGAAAAAATTATATTGTTTTGGAGAGTTGAAATACTCGTGAATATTAATCAATGTTCAGTCATCGTTGGAAATTATAATTCAGCTATAAATTCATTACTTCAAATCAATTAAAATCTTAAACAATTCCGTTCAAGCAAGTAGTAAAATTTTGAACTCTTGTTTCATGGGCCATCATGTCTATAAACCCTGAATTAATTCAAAATTAAGCATTAGATCAGATGGAGGTGAGATTTCAGAAGCTTAACACATTAAAAATTAATGTAATAATGTAGAATATTGGAAAAATTAGGAAGCTATTTCACAATTTACTTAGATTGAACATGAAACAAGCGGAGACTGAGTTATTTGATTCCTCTCAAAATGATCTACATTAAAGGAAAACATTATTCATCAGAATGGCACCCTTCACTGAATAATACTGGACCTCATCGAAAGGCTGATGAAATTTTTGCTTCCAGGATACGAGGAGACATTCGCGTGGAATATCAGTCATTCGTTGTCAGGGTTTTCCAGCCTCTGCATTTTTAGTAATCTTAGGAATAGCTCCTACAATTGGCACGCGAGTTAATTTAGCAGCTAGCAGTTAACATTAATGTACATAATATTATTCTTTGGCCCGACCACAACACATCCAATTGCGGCATTCACTGTAATTCTAGCCATCCGTTAATTAATTCTTTTTTGATGCGTTTACAGTATAATTAGAGTCTACTGACATGGAATCGAATATAGAATTTTAAATCTAAAAATAAATATCGAGAAATTCAAAAAAAAAACCGAGTTAAAAATCGAATTTTAGCTAATATTTATATTTAAGTTGTGTGTGTATGGAACAGAATTGACAAAAAATTAGCTATGTGATCTAAAAAACATAAATCTGATTAAAATAAAATGCCTTTGCATGGATAAGCTGCGTACGTAATATTACTAAAAATTAAATGATATTACGAATCCTTTGAAAATCATTCATATATTTGAACCTCGATGATTAGTATCAATTCAAAAGCCTTGAAACTGAATTCATTCGAATGAATAAATTGCGACCGATTCTGTATATTATATTTTAGCTTTGCAATATACTGTAAATTGTAGAGCTTATCATATAGCAGCTAGCTGCATACTCAAGTGGAACGCATTTTATTATTGTTCAAGTCTTGCGAAAAAAATCGGCGAGAAATGTATAAACGGAAGGATAGGTTATTCTAATGCATAATTTTGAAATAGAAAGAACCTTAAAGATTTATTTGCAATGCATCAACATTATTATGCATTATGCACCCGTAGGAACTGCCGCATAGATCGAGCTTCGTTTTCTAGATGGATTACATCCTGTAATTGAAAACAGTTATTGGCTTATTAGCGCATTTTCTCATTTATGGAAAAAATGCACAATTGTGCTCGCCAGGTCCGTCTGTCTGTCCGTCCGTGACCTCAAGTTTTCGTCGACGAGAAAATGTGCTCTCTGTCACTCACTGCAGTGAGTACTGAGTTATATTTTTGTCAATAATGCACTCGACTTTGGTGTTGTGTGGTGTACGTACATTACTTGCACATTTCGTACATTTGTATATTAAAATTTATTGTGGAGTGTCCTGTAATATCACTAACAAAAAATAATATAGCTCAAATTTGTGCCTAAGAGTGCCATAAAATATTTAACGTAGATTATTATTTACCAATTGCCACATAACATTATTCCTATTATGTCATATTATATTGTATCATGTCATTACATGAGGACATATGAAGCCGTAACGTATCATGTCACGATATGAGAAGAATATGCCATTACAATTTATATCATTTTTGATTAACGAGACTTGGAAAATTATGTTCAAGAGCATTATGTTAAAACTATGTAATATCATGTTCTATCATCATGTTTTACAGTGTTATATCATCGCGTTATATCATATCATTCCTTCACGCATAGTATTATTCTGTTGATCCTCTTCCTATTTTTTCCAGAAATTTATTCATGTCATATTTATATTTCACATTATTAATTATTACAGTGAACAATACATCAATATTAACAGTATCATTAGAGTATTCATCAAAGTATTATTTTAATACACAGTCCTCCTCCGCCCCTCCAGTCCACGTCCACTCAGTTCTGGTAAGACCCAGGCACGTAAACTTCACAACACAGAAAAATATATATAAATTTTATAGAACTCGCGAGAAGAACAAATGGAAGACATAAAGAAGCGGGGCACCACACACGCGTAAATACAAGCCTGCTCGAATTATGGCTGCCTTAACTTTGGGGGAGTTGCGCTCCCTTTCCTTCTCCACCATCTCCACCCACTCTTATTCCTTGTCCCACCCTTATACCCCCATTTTCCCCCCTCCTTCTTTCAGTTTTGGAGTAAAGGGGAGTGGGTGAAAGAGGGAAATGCCCTCCCCTCCCCGACCCTCACTACGATGAGAGGGCAAGGCACCCCCTCGTTCCCCTTACTTTTTTCAGTTTTGCACTGGATGGGAGGGGGGGAAAGAGAAAATGCCCCCCCCGACCCTCACTACGAGGGATTGGGGGGCAAAAGGGCAACTCGCCCCTCGTTTCTTGTGCTGTCATCACAACAATGGCGATCCCATACATATGCACCTTCCAGTCCCGCATAGAAATTCAATGCAAATGTAATCTAAATACAAGAGCATCAGTCCAATATCACGGAGCGGTTCTTGCTGTAAAATAGTAGCAGAACCTGCTGCAATACTTGCAGAACCTGCTGCAACACTTGCAGAACCTGCTGCAACACTTGCAGAACCTGCTGCAACACTTGCAGAACCTGCTGCAACACTTGCAGAACCTGCTGCTACACTCGCAGAACCTGCTGCTACACTCGCAGAACCTGCTGCAACACTTGCAGAACCTGCTGAAACACTTGCAGAACTGCTACAACACTTGCAGAACCTTTTGCCAAACACCTACAGAACCTGCTGCAATTCCTATACTGAAATTTGGCTTAGCAGTAAGCTTATCGCTCTGTTATCTCGGTGTGGAGCAAAGTGAATGCTTGGCAAGTTATCGCCATTCGGAGCTCTTCATTTATTTGTTACTTAGTTTAGAAGTTTTATGATTCCTTATCACAGGATTTTTCAGCACGATTGGTAACTTTTTTGTGAGGCTACTGCACCTCATCACACCACACCATACCCCACATCACACCATACTCGAGATCATGCACAGAATCACACAAGGTCATACCTAACCACCCAAACCTCAACACACTAAACTATACAACATCTCACCATACTTTACACACCACACCATACCACACCATACCACACCACCACACACTCACCAAACTACACCACACTACACCACACTACACCATACTACACCACCCTCTACTCCCCACACACCACCCTACACCACACTTCANACTAACATTCTCTTTTCTCTTCATTATAGTATAACAAAGGTCCATATAAAATCCACCATCATTCATTTATATCTTCAAGATTGTAGATCAACAACCGTTATCAGCCGCCCTATCCCTGTCTCTTATACACATCTAGATGTGTATAAGAGACAGACACTACACCATACTACACTACACCACACCACACCACACCACACCACACCACACCATGCTACACCACACTACACTACACCACACCACACCACACCACACCACACTACACCATACTACACTTCACCACACCACACCACACCACACCACACCACACCACACCACACCACACTACACCATACTACACCATATGCCAGTACAAGCGTCGCAGGCTCCCCGTGTCGCTCATGTGTCGCGCGGAAGCTGCGGGCGCTGTGACAGATAGCGCCCTCATACAAACAATCGCGAGGCGCGTAATGTTTCCTTCAGTACTTCTAATTATTTTTAAAATAATTTGCTACGATGAAATAATTACCATTCCTTCAATAGTTCTCATTATTTATAAAAGAATTTGCTACGATGAAATAATTACCATTAATTTTAATTGCATCGAGAGCATAAAGACAGATTACGCAAAACTAATTATGATGCGCTTTCTTTTTATGCTGAGATTCTTCATAATTTCGCAAATTTGTAACGTCTTCCAATCCTGGGACTGATATTACTGTAAATTGTATCTTGGTCATTAAGATGGGTTACATTAAGTGAATAATGAACCGTTCGATAGTTTGTAGAAATATATATTCACTACTTTCCTTGGATTATCTTTAAAGAATATTTGTCAATCTCTATTATTATCTTTTCAATCTTTGTTGAAGTGCTTAAATTAGAGTGAATTATTTCAAGCCGGGACACACCACAGCAATAATAAGGTATTTTTAGATATTTAAAAATTCTCTTAATTTGTCATATTATTTATTACGTCTGGTTAACTGCTGTAAATTAGGCCGAACCGCTCTGCCGAAATGCATTAAAATAAATCGTTTAATGTTTACGCTAGCATTATAAATTATTTTCCTCTGCCATCCACATTCTATTTTTATAACGTGGACGTTAAATTATTTCATGAAAACTCGGTTGAGTTACACGGCAAAAAATAACAATCTCTGTGATCATGTTATAAAAATAAAAAATAAATATACTATTTAATTAATTTTTATCTAATTATTTAATACATAGGCGAAAAAATAGCTTATTTATGAGAATCTGTGGAAATGCCACGTCCTTAATTAGAGGAAAATTTTAAATTAAAGTTAAAAGTTTAAGTTGCAAATTGAGGGGGCCTACGTGACGATAACATTCACTTTTTATTAGGTCGTTACTAATAGCAAAAAAATTTTCATGGATATAACTGTCGAAATTTAACTGGAATTCTATAAAAAATAAAGCGAGTTGAATTATCCCGAAGCATTACAATGTTACACTTTATTCACCACGAATTTAAAATATTTTCATGAAACTCATATTCCAAACATTAAATAACGGCTTTACTGTCTTGTAATAGCATAATTACTGCAGGAATCCCTCGACTAGGATCTAATGCTCGTCTCAAGTTCATCACGCACAACAGGATATAAAAAAGAAAAAAAAATAGGAAGAAAACCGAGCTGTATAACCAGCCATTAACTTTTATGTTGATTGAAACCTGGGACGTGACGGTAGCTCTGTGGACAGTCATGCGTGGGACGTCAGGGACGAAGACATCGGCTGATTAATACGGGGCTCAGTTCATGGCTTAATAATACGGGGCGCAATCCATGGCTGATTAATACGGGGCGCCGTCCATGGCTGATTAATACGGGGCACAGTTCATGGCTGATTAATACAGGGCGCAGTCCATGGCTTATTAATACGGGGCGCAGGCCCTGGCTAATTAATACGGGGCGCAGTCCATGGCTGATTAATACGGGGCGCAGTCCATGGCTGATTAATACGGGACGCAGTCCATGGCTGATTAATATGGGGCGCAGTCCATGGCTGATTAATACGGGACGCACTCCATGGCTGATTAATACGGGGCGCAGTCCATGGCTGATTAATACGGGACTCAGTCCATGGCTGATTAATACGGGACGCAGTCCATGGCTGATTAATACAGATCAGCACGACCATAAGTCTGATCAGCACGGCCATAAGTCTGACATGGTAGCGGCAGGACGTCTAATTTCAGTTTCGCTGCAGTCGTGATCGTGAGGCAGAAGCCATGTCACGACTGTCATGGCTATTCATTTAATTACTGGAATTAATATATCACACAGCCAACGGATGATTTAAAGTCGACACGATTGTGCACATTATAGACAGAATCATTATGTAGTTACAATATTAGGGTTAATAATCATGTATTAAAATAATGCATGAATGCTAAAGTCAGGCTTGTACAAATAATCACAGATGTTGGGGCGGATGCGCCGATATAGTGGACATAAATCGAATAAATTTTTTCCAGAAGCTGATGATTTTTTCTCTGGTGCGATTGATTTTCGGCAATAAAGTAAATGTTCAAAAATCAGGAATATTAAAACTTACTGGACAACATTACATTTTTCAGCATTGATAATTAACGTCATCATCAATTATTGTTTTGAAGAACATATGAACGACAGACTACCTACGGTTATTTCCTGCTCATTGTTCAGCTACCAGGAATTTTAAATGATATGCTCAATACATATCATTGCATTTATATCACATACTACATTCAACTTCCGGTTGACATTCAAAAACGGTTCATACGTCAGTTTCATGGCGAGCAATCTGAATGCAATCAAACTAGTGGGAAATAAATTAGTACAATGATCGATGTTAGGATAATCCTTTGAAGATTTGATTAAACTCGATGATGCAAATGAGAAACGCGTTCATAATAATTTCACCGGATTTGATAAGGCAGATTTTGTACAGATTAAACTCCGTAGTAAGCTTAGCGCTGTTTTCAAAACTTTATTTATCAAATTTCTTATACCAATTGAAAAAAAGAGATAACAGAAATAATAAAATATTTGGTGAATTTGTTATTAAGTTTTAAGCAGCAAAAATTTGTTATGAACTCTTAATACTTACAAATAAAATTAAACAGAAATTTCTATGGAAAATGTGAAAACAAAACCCAGAGGGAAAATAATAATAGAGAGGTAGAAAATGTGAAAACAAAAATCAGGGCGAATAGAAAGAAATCTATGGCAGCGTTCCCAATGACCCTACAATTACGTGGCTCCAACCATCGCAAACCAAAGAGTCGTTTTGGGTAAAAAAATAAGCCTTGCCTTGATCGTAATGGCACTGCGCTAGCCTAATTAATGTGCATGTGCATTTTATTGAGCGACGACCTGACAACTGATCGTTGCTTGGTGCAGAATTGGCCCTTACCGCGACCAGGCATGATTGCTTCCCAATATGACACAATCCTTATGTTTTACAAGCACTCGTTCTGCGACTTAACACTGTTTTTGTCGTCGAATATTACGATTTGTATCGATCTTCTTCAAATTCAACTACCTGTAATGTTTCAGAATATTGAATTTGATAGTGGTTTATGATTTAACTTCAGTATTGCTAAACTATCTTTTGATAGTGATAGACTGAATGTTAAAATAATTTTTAATCATTGTGAACATTGCATTCGTGAAAAATTGTTTTCAAATTAATGTACAAAAAGCATTCGACTATAGATACATAAAATGTTGATGCCATTTCAATTATATTTAAGCTACGAAGATTATTCCAAATATTCCATAGTATTCATTTATTAAAAATCTACGTCTCAAAGTATGTTGACACAATTCATTTTGAGTCTGATGTTATCGAGTTTAAAAATTGCATTAATTTATATTCTTAAGTTGAGAAAGTAGAATGAAAACAATCCAGTAAGTTTATTTACACTCGCAAATAATTTATAAACGAGAGGCAATTTTTAGTTCTATGTAAAATTTATGTATGAATGAATCCATCTTTTATCGGCATTCATCTGTTGTAACATTTCTAACGAGATTTAGGATTATTGACGGGATTCAGGATAACAGGACTCTAGAATTGAAGGATTATTGATCCCAGGGCACGCGACAGTCGCCTGTTAGTAATATAGCGATAAAACATGCGTTGTGGCGCTCCAATATCCTCGCTCACTACCATGCATTTTTAAATATACTATAGACACATTTTACACTCTTTTATTTTTTACGTGATTGAAATCCAGCTATGTAAATAAAGAGGGTATTAGATATATCGTACAAAGTATGATATTTGAGAGCCTATCTGCGCTCCCTGTCCTGTTGGGATATTAGCCCGGGCAAAAATTTTACTTTTACTTGTGAAAATCAGCAAGAAGGAAAAAGAGAGTTGGATTGGAATAATATGCGTCCCTCTACCACCTGACATGAGTAACCGGAGAAATATTGTCACAAGCCTACTTCCCAAAAATGATACGTTCTAGTGAGCGCAAAATGACTTGCACTGATGGTTGCCGCCACGTACGACAACTTTAATATGTTCTCTGTTGCGTACAAGCGTCCTCAGGTTGCTACACTCAATAGTTTACGTATAATTTAAGTTGAACGTTATGTTCCCGGAGTGTGACATACGGCGGTAGAGGGTTAAAAAGTACTTTTTATAAAAAGTACTTTTATATAATATAATATATAATATAAGTACTGGCCTCTTTTATAAAGAGGCCAGTGTCTCCGATGTTAAATATGTACAATGAATTTCTTATTTTATTTGTTGAATTTAAAAAAAATTACAGTTGTAAATAGCTTTTTTCTATTCTGTCAACTGATTCATGCATTGTCTCCAACTTTACGCAAGTGTGCAAATTTTCAGATCGATTGGACAGGTAGAAGTGTGTTAAATATCGATAATAAGATTTGTAGCAGACAGACAAACAAACCAACAAACAAACAACAAGAAGTGAAGTTAAAGAGAAGTGCTGTAAAAAGGAACAAGATTTATTTGGGAATATTATTATAATTAATTTATATACCTTATTTATAATTATTATTAATGTCACTACATACGTAAATATAATATTATATTAGTATTAGATGACAGAATTGGCTTGTTTATACACGTGGGATTAATGACCACAGAGAATTCGTTGATTTAAATCAGAGTAAAGATTCTTCAGATGACGTTGCTAGATCGAAAAGCATTTTTCAAGAAGTAGTTTTAGTTCATTAACGACGCTTCAAATGCAACAAACATTCATTTTCAAGTTACAAGAAGCATTAAATATTGAAATTTAGGTGGAAATAAATACATAATGTAAGTATATAGGATACTACAGTAAAATTTTGAGCCAGAGAAATCACTCTGACAACTATCTCAAAGTTCAGACAAATCCGGTAGTCATGAGACGGATAGCTGGAGTTCAATCCGTGGAGATGAGGGCTCAGTGTAAAATGGCTAAAGAGACAGCGGCTCAGTGTCCTGCTTCTTAGTCCAATTTAATATATAGAAATAACTCCACTCATACGACAATAATTATCTTTTACCCAATTCTAATTTTTGACCAAATTTTAAAAAAATATAACTCAGTACTCACGGCAGTGAGCGACAGAGAGCGCATTTTCTCGTGCATAAATTAGTTTTCATTGCGATTAGTACAGTGCATTAGAGCTAGAGATGTCGTATCTTTGATACAGGCATGCCCGCTTCTTAAAATCGACGAAAACGTGAAGTCACGGACGGACAGACAGACAGACGGACATGGCGAGCACAATAGTGCATTTTTTCTATAAAGAGAAAATGCGCTAAAAAGGTTGAAAGAACTAGGCTCGGCTGGACCTAACCTAAGTAGAAAGGTGTCTAGTACCGTAAAGAAATGTTTATTACACACCTAACCTTAACTCTGTCCCCAACCTAAAGAGGTTGGCGTTTTTTGGATACCGGTAATGTAATTCATTTATTGTTGCGTCCGGCTTTGAAGCACAAATTAGTTACTGAGTACGTAACCGGATTTAACTTTGTCCGGATTTCTAATCCCTGTCCGGTAATGTAACCAATCCTGTCCAGTTATTTACCTGAATATATAAATATGATGTTATCATATGGTATATTATTATATCTCTGTATAAATGATATACATAATTTATTTTAAACAATATTTAAATTTCACGTTATTATGAGTAAATTGAAATGAAATAGTGAGTTAAAATTTCGAACGAATTTAATGACTGAGGTATATATATGAAGGTTCTCCTCATATGTTCAATTCAACTATATAAATGGTTCTTGCTTACATCAGTATTACTTCAATTCAGGTATTATTACTGTAACATGTAAGGCAATTTGAGAAAAAAAATTCAAATACCCTAATTAGGCTTTTGCTAGAGAAATCTTTTTACCTTGAGATGGAATTTCACAAGATATCATAAATAGTTCGTTCATATAAAAAAATAATAATAATGAAGGTTAAGCATATGCGTATGAAATATTTCTCAATAAAAGCGCGTCATTCTCAGGATATTATCATAAATTCAGAATCGTTCGAAAAAGTATCGTCAGGCCAATGTTTCAGACTAATAAAATCCATAGAATCCTACCTGAGAAAATATCACCAAGACTAAGAGTGTCGCCACTAGAACATTGTTGGAAAAAATTCCAAAAAATTGCTTTGCGATTTCCGTTAATGAGGATGTTTCCGGATATTACAATCTTTTTGAGGCGCAAGACAGGCTTCCTTTACATCATTAAAGCTAGCCTGCCAATTCACACGAGAATTTATGCCTAATTTATGCGACAATGTCAGGAAAGACTTAAGCTTGGCATTAGACTGTGTAGGCGTCGGGCTGTGGGGCGCTAACACAACGTGGCTTGAATTTACGCGTCCAGAAACATGGGGCACACCACAGCCAACATACTAGCGGCCATGTATCAGATAACCATAAAGAAATTCACTCAAAATATCAATAATCACATGTATCAGATACCTATAATAAAATTCATTCAATATATCAATAATTATAATATGCAATATATATTAGATTATACTGTATTCCTGTATTTATTCTGCGGAAATTTGTAATTTACTAGTTTCAAATAAAGTTTTGAAAACAATTTAGATATTGCATGTTCAATGTATTTGCAAATGTTATAGTAGCACTGAAATTGAGGAGAAGCCTTGCAAGGAAAAAATTCATTTTTGTCCAGTTTACTCGCGTGAATTGTCAGTATTAATTCTAATCCGTCTGAGACGCTGTCTAAGACGGGCAATACTTGGAGCAATTTTACTGAAGGTTTTTATTTAATCTCATTCACCTTAAAAATGTTCAGACTGGCGATGCATATATAGTGAGAACCTGGGTCAATTATCCGTGAAAATTTTACTGACGAATAAATTTAACAGAGAATCAGATTGCATACGCGGACAGGATTAATGGGAAACTTGTCACTGGCTTCCAATGAAAGAGCATGGATTACTACATCTTGATTCTCCTTATGATGATAAACAACACACTGACCCTGGAGCTTTTATTGTTTTAGGTGTTGTCATAAATCATTAGTGAACATCCCTAAAAATTAGAGAAGATCTCAAAGAGGAAAAGCTAATCATTAATTTAATATGAGCGAAAGGCAACAAA
Organism: Hyalella azteca; assembly: GCF_000764305.2. NCBI lineage: Eukaryota > Metazoa > Arthropoda > Malacostraca > Amphipoda > Hyalellidae > Hyalella > Hyalella azteca. The sequence goes on from NW_025931259.1 coordinate 185,843, forward strand.
AGATTAGCACAGCAAATGTAATTTTGAAGTGAATATCCTCAATAAATAAGATTTAATAATTTCTTGTGCAATCAGTTTCTCGAGTTATTTTGCTGTGTCAAAATGAAGTTTACTGGAACCGATATTAATTTCCACGCTACAATGCAGGAGCGTAGAAACAACTCACTATTTTTTGTCCAGCTTCTCAGCCTTTTAAGGATGGCAGCAATGAACCTCCCGTCGGCGCTGGAATGATGATGTATTTGCATATAATCGAGTGCCTGGAGTGTACGGTGCCACAGATGCGATGTATTTGCATATAATCGAGTGCCTGGAGTGTACGGTGCCACAGATGCGATGTATTTGCATATAATCGAGTGCCTGGAGTGTACGGTGCCACTGATGCGATGTATTTGCATATAATCGAGTGCCTGGAATTTACGGTGCCGCAGATGCCATGTATTTTCACATACTTATACGCCTGGAGTGTAAGGTCCCCCAAATGCAATGTATTACCCGTGTACCTGGAGTGTACTTTGCCACAGATGCGAAGAATTTTATTCCCATGTAATGCTTTGCGTAAAAGATGAAATAGATGCGATGTATTCCAACACAATTGAACACGTGAAATTTTATAAGAAAGAGCATGAAATTGAAGGCCAATTTATGAAACCGGTTGCCCATTGCAAGGCCAATTCAATGCATTAATATTTCTAATAATTTATTGGAGATCCAATACCATTTGCGTTGCAATGGATGACAAATTTTTCACTTGAATATCTAAGGTAATTAGCATATTTTTTTTCATAATCCGCGAAAAATTCTCTGCAAGCAGGAATAATTTTTGTTTCTTCTGAAAGACGTCAAAGAAAGGAGTATCGTATTGTTGATTTTAGTAGTCAGTCATAGAATGAAAAAAATTCATGCAAAATTTCTTTGTTTCCTAGAAACGATTTTCAAGTTACGAGTATCCCTGAAATTGTTTGTAATAACGACTGCAGAGCGTAGATAAATTCAAAGAACTTTATTGCCGGTAGCTGAATATGAACATTGTGATTGGAAAATCTCTTTTTCTTCTCAATAAAAGATCAAAGTTCTCGCCTTGCCTTTCACTTCCGTCTTTGTGGATTTTTTTTACTATTAATGATGCACAGCTTCTATTGTTCTGTTAGGTCGCAAAGCCATGTACATTACACCCCTTCAGTGGCGTCTCCTAATAAGGATCGAATTCTAAGGAATCTGCCACGGGAAACAATCGAATGTTCTTGAGCTCAGGTGCCACTGTCCGCATTGCTTCAATATCGATATTTCTTCTAAATTAGTTAATTTTTCGTCTAAAAAATCTGGGATAATATTATAGTGAAGATGTGAATCCAGATGCTGTGGGAAATTTTTTAAAGAAATTGATGAGACAGTATCCATGGCTTTTGTTTTTTTTCTATTCATTGCGTTTCAATTCAATTGTTTTTGGTTTATTCACTGCGATGACGTCACTATGTAGACTTTCGTTTTCTCGTAGACTATTATCAATTTCATGAAAATTTAATACTAGTTATAAATATATATATAAATATATATATATATATGCAAGTTTGATTGAAGACCAGAGCATGCTTTTTATTTACAATCTTCTTGTTCGTCTTTTCTATGAGTCGAACCAAATTTCTAGCTGGAGCCGGGAGATCGAAAAGCAGGTTTCCGAATGACATTTTTAATAGATTGCAACGTTTCGAAAATACAATTTTCATTATCAATACTAGTTTTAAAAAAATGAATTGTAAAGTGTGAATTTAGTGTCATTTATATTTTTTCTTACACATTAATTTCTAACTTCAAAAACTGCGTGTACCAAGGAATGTTTAGAGCTCATACCTCTGAATATTGTTCCATCCGGTGAGCTGAACATCATTATTGGGATTAACGACTGGGCAAAAACATTTTTAATTCAATTAGATATGCCTAACATTTAACACGAAACATCTTGGAGCGACTGAAGTTTGATCCTAAATAAATTATTCAACGAGATATTTCGACATCTGTATTCACAACCTTTGCTTTGTTCTCTGCGACAGGAAAAGATCAAACCCTATATGGTCCTGAACAAGCGCGGTTGTCTTGAACAGCATTCCTTTCAGTACAAAGTTTTTGTGTCAAATCTAAAAGAATTTTAAATTAAAAACTATGGCACGTGTATCTCAATTAGGCGAAATACGTAGGATGCTCAAAATTGCCAGCAATTTGAAACATATGTTTTTCAACAATCATTAAATGCTTTACTACTCCACCAAGAATTAAAACATCATTTGGGGATTTATGTTAGAATCAGGTAATAAATCCCAAGATAAATCAGGTAAATTATGAATAAGTATATTTGTAGTCTCGTGGTGATCTTGAAGCTACGTATTCATGAAATTCTGACTCGATTGAAAATTCTACGAACAGCAAATTTTGATAATATATTTTGTGTGATCGTGAAGAATATCTGGCGCCTAAATATTCCTTCGCCCACCGCGCTGCTATCAAAGACCGAATTCCTTAGCCAGGTAATAGTAGCGCTGAAAGGAAGTCGCAAACTGACTGAACTTGAATCTTATATGGAGAGATTTGTACCGTTGATGCCTATCCCATTAACAACAGAATCATAAATTTGCCTGAGAGATGGTGTTATATCTAACACCTCGGAACATCGCATGAAAAAAAGCCTACATCTTGAATCAAAACGATGTTAGCAGTACTCATGACTGTAAACTATTGAACAGCTAACGGTAGCTAACCGCGTTGACACGTTTCAACGACTGAAAAATGTACGTTGAACCAATATTTCTCGATAAAATATATCAAGGAGCACGAATAAAGTAAGATGAATTATGTACGAGGTTAGTGAGTACGCAGCACACATAGGTCACTATTATATAAATAATAAAATGATATATGGCAGGGATAATGAATAAAGTAAGATGAATTTGTTATTATGCACAAAGTTAGAGATTACACAGCACCCATAGGTCACTATTATATAAATAATAAAATAATATACATCGTTCAGCATGAATAAAGTAAGATAAATTATGCACAACATTAGTCAGTACGCAACACCATGGGCAACTATATTATATCAATAATAAAATAAAATATATCATGGAACACGAATAGAGTAAGATTAATTATGCAAAAGGTCAGGGAGTACGTAGCATCCATGAGTCAAGCAGTATTCTCCTCATGAGCACAAAAATGGCCATATAATGGAGGGTCTCAAGACACTTCATAATTAATCCGCCTTTAATTAGCTAATTAATCCACTATCAAAACCTGAGGACACTGGCCTCCTTGGCCGGTCGTTGTTTGTTTTCAGCGAAGACTTCTTTAAAAATAATTCAAAGCAAATTCGCAGTAAACATCGATGTTGCAAGACTTTGATGCGCTTCACTGAGAGACATCAAAAGGATCTAGCATATGTGCGTAAATTATTGAAATTAATATCGAATTATTATGAAGACTCATTGCATTAGTTAAAGCATAGCATAAACTTGACTTTGTTGTACTTGAGTAAATTGACTAACAACTTACTCCAGTATTAATGTTTGTTAATTTAGATATTGAAGTAGCATTACATTATTACATTATAAACGTTAATAGTATTAATGTTTGTTAATTTCGATATTGTAGCTGAATATTGTTAGAAGAATCTCATAGTATCCAGATGTTTTGGATAATAAATTCTTTACAAAGTTATGCTCTTTGGAAACTCTGTGAAAGGGCCAATGCAGGAACGGTTTCAAGCTGTTTAATTTAACGAGTTTCTGATATTATTTAGGATGGCAACTAGAATAAGATTACCTAAATCATAAAATGTTCCAATGCTGCAGTAGAGAATGTATCGCTGTTGATAATATCGGAAACCAAAATTATCAAATTCATAGTATCGTTAACGGCATCGGCTAAACTTGTGTAAAAAATTAATTTCCAGGGAAAACTGTGTATGAACTTACAAAGATATTTTTGTAACTACCGTATTTTATCCCAACAGTTCTAAGCTACCAATTTTCTGTATTACAGTTGTGTATAATATACACCGAACACGCGCTAAAAAAATCCTCTTCAGTTAGGGAAATGAGTAATATGAAACCAAAAGAAGTTCCTACGGGAGGCAAAAAGTCAGTAACAATGAGTGTTTTTCTTGCTGTCAGAGGCAAAGAATTACAAAAGCTAAGCTTGTTTTGGTGTCACTTACGGAGTATGTTCATGTTACCTTGATGCATAAAAATCTTGATGGTGTTTGTCAATTCGTAGGAAAACGTTGTAGGAACGAGCTTCACAAGTCAGTGTCAGGTAGTCTAAGCACAGGTTAATGTTACAGATGTACAAAATACACATTTTGTCTGATGTACAAATGCAGCCTGTGAAGCTACTGGACAGGTACCTTATATCCAAGTTCTAGTCCCGGATTTATGGAGGCAAGCTGCACTCCTCACAGTCGCAATCTCACTACTTCCAGATAACAAACCACACAAATGTTCCGGACGTCAGAGTGGCATGAGAACAAAGAAGTGCAGGATAACTCTAGATAATTCCCAGCTGCCTCCTACTGGCGTGGCAAACCACGCCTGGTCTTCTTAAATTTCGGTATTACAGGTAATTTGTTGATACATTTACATATGGTACGAGGCAAAGGTGCAAATTCTCTGGTTCAACTTTTCCGTTCGTCACTTCCGCTCTGCAATCCGCTACTAGTGCAGGACTCTTTTTACCAGCCGTCTCTCCTAGCAAAAACTCTAATTAATAGTCATATGTTTTGCTTGTATGAACACATCGACAAGAAAAGCGTTGGTACGATCGCGATTCCGAAGCAATAATCAACATGCATTCCTACCCAAATAAATGCATTCCTCGAATTTTCTCTGAAGTATGCAGTATGCAACTATATAACTGCTATGCATTCCATCCGTTAGCTTGCAGCATCACTGAGAAAAAATCTAACAATAAATTCTATAATTCTATAGTAATTATATATTCAATTTTTGACTAAAACGGAGGCTGAAACACCAATGAAGTCATTAATTCAATACTAAGTGTTTGATATTCTTTCTTTATTAACTGCACTCGCACTAGACACATCATCATTAAATGAATTGGCTTGGGTAACGTAAGAATTTCTTTAAAATTAAATATATACTCATTTCCAATTTGATCGCAAGCAACATCTGATACACGTACTATTGCACACAATTTGTTGTGCGCGAAATCTACTGGAACGCAAAAAATCCGCTCACCCACTGCGACCACTTACCATTAGCAGACCCATACAAAACTCTTTAAAAAACATTATAAACCAAATTTAGTAGATCATGATACCGCAAAAGCGGTATGTACTTTATCACGTTATCTGCGTCGTCGGATTCCATAAGCGGGGCTTATCGGCGACACTGAGCCTAAAAAGCGGACAACATGAGAACTGCGCTGCCGGGGTGACAATCTCTGGATCGCTGCTCTAAACTGGTTGTTTATTCCAGAGACCGAGTGAAGGTATCAACTACTAGGAAGTTATCAACTAGGAATTGTAGTTTCATTACTTCTATTTGGTGCCCTGTTTACAATTAATTTACTAAGTTTTAAAAACCTTTAAATATTGATATAGATGTTGCAAGGGCTATTGTTGGCAATATTATTGTGCTGTAATTAAAATGGTATCATAATGGCTCGATCTGAACGAACATGAATGCACGTGCCTTTGATTTCAGAGACACTGCTCAATTTCTAATAGGGATAGGTTAATTTTTTGCATGCAACCTTAACCATATTTTAAACTGCAGTGATTGTGCAGACACTTATAGATAAGAAAACATTGCGTTTGGTCTGCCATTGCAGCTGCACTGTCACAATGAAGTGAAAAATTAATTCTGAACATTGCATCTGCACTAACCATAAGAATATGAAGGCAGGTGCTCGTGAATTTAGAAACTGTATGCACTGTTCTGAATTCTGTAGCATTCGCCTTGAATATTATTTAGTCCATTTTTTCTCAATGATAGATTGAATTAACATTTCGTCTGATTTTAAGTCATTCAAATTACGTTAATTTTCGTAATTTGAATGTCTTGAATTTCAAAGCTAATTTTCGGTAATCAGAACGCTAACGATTGAAATTACGGCAGAACTAAAACACATTCTCCTCGTTAATGTTATTGTGAAATGAATATGGATTCAAAAATACTTCATTAGTGAGGGCCACGCAGATATTTTGTGTTCTAATGAGATTTAATGGCATTGAAGTGCTTCCGCGACGCAACCGCGTTGCCCAGTAAGCTACTTCAGAGCATTTCATTGCTGTGCAAACCAAATTTTTCACAGTATATTATACATTTTTGAATATTTCACAATCAAAATACTGAATTTTTAAGCCACCGTTTCAGAAATTTTATAGACAAAATTTCCTCGGAAAAACTTTCGTCCTGTCTTCAAGAAGATTTTTGGACAAACTACGAAGACTTGAGATCTAAGCATAAAAAGTCGAAGAATTCTTCAACAGCACGAATTTCTTTTGCCTTATTCCCAGTAGCATGAAGACTGCGAGATATATTTTTTTCGTGCGGGCATCTGAATTTATATGAGAAGAACAGCTGACACGCGCGGTCCAGTACATTTTCCAAATTCTCGTTGATTTTGGGACTACTGACCGAGGGTCATTGAATGTCTACGGACAAGTCACTTATTTTTGCAATAAGGACGAAGACCGCGGCAGGCGACCAGGAGCGAGCAGGTTTTTTGGCTTGAAGTATTTAAGTGAAGCTTGGCAAAATGGGCAAGAAGAAGCGCAAGCGGCAATACTTACAGGAGATATGGGCAGCAATACGCTTCCTTGTTTTTGTCGCTCAAGATCCTATCGGTTGATATTTCACCTTTTGATATTATTAAAGGATGACAGAAATTGTTCTTTTAAACAAATTTGATTGAAGACCAGATAATTAGTTGTATGCATTATTAGTTTACCTAATCAGGGTATATTTGTTTAAGTTAACAACAAAAAATAAGAGTTTCAAGAAATCAGAAAACGTGAATGATATTCATATAAGTTGGAAATTACTGTCATTGTAATAAAAAGTTCGGTAATAGTTACAAAAATAATATAATGCGGAAGGTGAATGTTGTATATACTGAGGTTGCATGCTAGCAAATGTAATATAGTGTCTCGCAAGCGAACTCATAAAATAATATAAAGAATTCGATATGAAAAAATGATAAAACAATTAAAGTACATATATAATTAAAAATACATTAGTAACTAAGTACAAAAGTTTTGAATCAATACCCTGTAACACGCTAAAAATTGAACATTTAGAGTCAGTGTCAAATAAAGGTTTCGATCTTACATGACATTTATCCCCGGTGTCTGTCAGCCTGAAATTGTACCTATTATAAAATAACAATATGATGTTACCACAGCGACCGCAGCAGAAACAGTTTCCTGAAGAAGTGCATTACCTCCACCAATTATAGCCACGTGGTTGTAGTCACTCATCATAAATTACACGGCAAGATGATATTTCAGATAACAATTAAAAATATTCTTGTGAATGATGAATGGAGTACATATCCATGGCAGCATAAATACCTTCGTTACGTTATAATCATCAGATTTTTTTGGTAAGCGGTAAAATCTTTGGCATCTACCTCACACTTGTATGGCGATAGCTACTTCACACTTGTATGGCGATAGCTACAGTGCTTCACACTTGTATGGCGATAGCTACTTCACACTTGTATGGCGATAGCTACTTCACACTTGTATAGCGACTGCTACTTCACACATGTATGGCGATAGCTACTTCACACTTGTATAGCGACTGCTACTTCACACTTGTATGGCGATAGCTACTTCACACTTGTATAGCGACTGCTACNACTACTTCACACATGTGTGACGATAACTACTTCACACATGTGTGACGATAACTACTTCACACATGTGTGACGATAACTACTTCACACATGTGTGACGATAACTACTTCACACATGTGTGACGATAGCTACTTCACACATGCATGACGATAACTAATTCACACATGTATGACGATAGCTACTTGCCACATATATGACGATAACTACTTCACACATGTATGACGATTACAAATTAAGTATCAAGACATTCAATCATAAGTAATTCTCAGGTGCTGCCAGTGGCTTGCCAAGCAGCCTATTTTACCCTAAACTAACGCTGCCGTAAAGCCTTTAAGACAAAAACATTTATCGTCCAACTGAGATCCTTCAACGCTGATGGCAAACTATCTTCAAGCAAGGCTTGTAAAAGTTCCAGCCCAGAGTTATGACTTGAGAAGGGCTCATAAATTGCCTCGATTGGCTCGGAGTGGCAGTAATGTTTTAAATAAACTGCTAAAGTCCAATGCAGTGTTGGAGATTCATTGCATTTGAAAAGTTTGTGCCTCTAGAACTAAAAAAATTTGAATTCTGTTAGGGACCGTGGAATATAATAGAATTATCGAATAAGACTCACCTGATAGAAGTGGTATAGTGAAGTGCCGTTCCCATTACTTGTGCTGTTCGTCACAGTGACGTCGAAAACCGTCAGATTTTGGCACTCAAGCAACTGGAAATCCCGATCATCTGTTAACAACTGGAAATATTCCTGTGAATGATGACTTGAGTTCATTGCCGCGGTAGCATAGATACCCTCGTTGTCCTCGGGTGTTTTTGAGTAAGCGGGAAAATCTTTGGCATCGCTAGAGCAGTTCACTTTTGGATGGTCGATCATAGTTTCCATAGCTGCCCCCAGTCTGCTCCAATGTAAAAATTTACAGCGTATGCATTCAATAACTACTTTTTCAACGTTGAAAATTCATTTAATTATTTTTATTATTTTAAGAATTCACTTCTAAGAAGCTGTGTTTTATTTGCTTGTGTGTCGCGTACGACATTTCTGTCACTATTATCGAACTTTTTATTTCAATGACCGTTTCGTCCTAATTTCTGAACATCTCTCACTTCTTAATATTTCTAATAACTGGCAAATTTGTTTGAGAACTTCCAGAAATTTACCCTGTCAGGCTAAACTGTATACAGATATTATTCTTTGCCAAAATTTTAATATAATTTATCAATGCAAAATCTGTAAAAAGCATTATAGCAGGGTTAAACAAACGCTGCATAATATGGCAAGGTTAAATATAGCATCATAGCAAGCCTATACTCTATTATATCATTACTCTGAAAAATATATTTTCATACATAATCGTATAAGTACGCTTAAAACACTTTCTATATGAACAAATTTATTTGCTCAACTCAACGAAAGAGTTTTTCAATTTTTCTTCTTTTAACCACCACACGCTAACTGTGTCTTGCAAGAGAACATCAAAGCAACATGAAAAATTTGTAATACTCTTTGTATTGCTCTTGTCCCCGTAAATATAAACGCTGTACTTTATTCTTCAGCAGACAATACAAATCAAATATTACAAATAATATATTATTCAGCGGACAATACAAATCACTTTGGTATGTAGGACGTCGAAGCTCAGGTTACACTGGGACGGCAAAAAAGTACTGCTAATTGGTGACAACCAGCAGGGTTTTGGCTAACGATTCGTTCTCTGTAGGAAACAAAATTATTTTCTCCGGTGGTATTCAAATCGTTGGTGTGTGGAACAATACATATCCAATAAACTACAATCTAAAAATTCATTTTTCTATGGTAGTGCAAGAGATTCTACAGAATATTGAAAATACAAGCTTAAATAATATTTGTTACTGTTCGTAATTAAACACTCCCAAAATATTATTTTTTCTGTTTGTAATTAATTCACAGGACTAATGTCAGCCAAAATGCAGATGAATTTGAATCTTATATCTATCATGTTCTATTTTCTCATTAAGGAGCCTATAATAATTACTTGACTGGCGCCCACAAACTTTGTTTGCCGAATTAAATAAAAACTTTGAAGATTATCTTGCAAATAGTTTTAAATTGAAATGTGAAATATCATTGAGAATCGTACAATTTTAACAGGAATTGTTCTTAGTTCCCATCAACCCCTTAATATTAACATTCAGTCACTGCCGAAAATATTATAATTCATTTATGAATGACAAGAGCCCAGGTTACGGCTAGTCAACTAAACGCGGAATAATTTTCTCACGTACGTTAAAAGATGTTTAACAGCGAGTATTAGTGCACTGAAAGTTTAAAGAGAATTTATACAGACAACGATCAGCCTTAATACGGTGATGATTTTAATCTTTGAAATCATTATTCTGAAAATAAACATCACTGTTCTCATTAAACATAAAAATACTTGCATTAAAATGTAAATTTTCGAGCATTTATAAATAATAAAACAAATTTGTGGAACAAAAGTTCTCTTCGGTAAGTTATTTAGGCCGAATAAATTACGAACGTCAAGTGTTTAGCCTCGTGCTAAACGTTTCCAAAATTGACAGAACAAAATTTATATTTGGTGTTCCTGATCGATACTTTAATTTTGATGAATCACAAACATTGCTTTAACACATTGACTCCGAAGTGGTACATATGCGTACCACGAAATGTATTTCTCCAGAACGTAGTGGTACACAATAATCATAACATAACAAAAATGAAATAATAGTACAAGCTGAAGCAATCGGAGTCGACGTGTTAACTGCATCAACTGAGACGAGATGTTTGCAATGGCGTGTGCGACATCCTCCGTGTCGAAAGGGTTGACGCTCATCGCTTCAGTGTCGTAAACAACGACCATTTGAACGGATATTCAGAATGAAATAGACCCAGTGATCCTGGAGGCAATTCCCAGATTATATAGGAGCATGGCGAGTCTCGGTGCACACTGAGCAATTTGGGTGCCGAAATGTGATTTTGATATGAATATGAGACTGGTTACAATATCGCATAAATGCAGCCGGAGAACAATATAACTATGAGTCATTAAGTAGAAGTATTATATCATATTGAATTGATCTCATAAAAATTGCGGTAAATAATTAATCTGTTTAACTATTACTTTTCTCTTTTTACATAAAAATCCAAGATTGTGCTCTATTACTGAGAGTTTTAAAAAAGTAAGTGTGTTGCATCTTCAGAAATATTTAGCACAAATAATATTCCCGAGTACGGAATCTCATGAATTGTAAACATTGCCCGCCGTTTCGGAAACAAAAGATTTACATAAATTCATACCGTCTAGCGGAAACAATGATATTTTGTCACCACGAAGTCGTTGGAAATAACAGGCTTATGTTTATATTAGCTGGCTATAAAAGATTAAAGATGCATGCAGGCACATGACTGTGGCTTTTCTTCACTCCGGATGTTTTGCATGCGCAGTAAAAAGAAAACTGGGCTCGTAATTTAGTTTAGTGCGTCCTAAAAGTCCTTCGGAATCATTGACCAAGTCCATCACTGAGATACGACACAACAGCCACATTTCCACACCGTAAGCTTCACATAAGTTCTTCTTTATCGTTATTATTGTGTCACTTACTGAGCGATGGCCTTATTTTATGCGCGTGGTGTATGTCAGTTAATTTCTTCTGCCAGAATTAAGTTACAAAATTGTTTTGCTTGAGAAAAGTATACTTATAGCCAATAGAACCGTGTACGTAAATATGTTTCGTTTCAACAATGAAACTACAGTACCTCGAAGTGCGTCTACACAATGAAGACAATTACACGATCTTGATACTTCATGGAATAGGTCTATAAATTCTGTTTCCAATAATATATTTTGAGCTTTTAAGTATGAGGTAAGTTCTTGGTCGCTCGAGACAGCTCCTGGTCTTATCGTAGTGATGGAGAGGGCGCTGCTGATGGTGACAAATGTGTCCACTGCATCTGTCAGACTTCAATGGCGACAGCCTTCGCCATTTACGAACAGATGAAAAATCCTGATAAAAATAAATCGAGTCCCTCTTCAGATTGGGGAATAAACTTTGACATATTCATTTGACTTCGCTACCTTTAAGATTTTTTCATCAAGTCAAAAGGTAAAAACCGTAAAATCGAGTCAATTTCAAGATTTTCGTCAGGCTTCAAATTCAAGCCTGGAAATGTCAAGTTGTAAATTTTTACTTCTTCAAGTGCCTGAAACAGATGTTGCATATTATAATTCCGAATGTTTGAAACTTATTTGAATATTATTTTAAAACAATTCAGAAATTATATATTAATTAATTAAGAATTTTTTTCAATCTAAAAGAAAATCAATCATTTCCATAATTTCGTCTAGCTAGTAGTTGAAAAACTCGCTATTCATATCAAAACGAAACCTGCTCCTCCCTATTTCGTGATCTTCAGGCTACGAAAACTCAAAACTGGAAACTCAATTCGACTCTCCTATCTCCATTCCCTCGTTATTCCACGGAGCCGGTAATATTTTTGAACATCTAGCGTGGAATTTACAGACAAACCCTGCATGCGTTCAAACAAATCTACAACCGCCCCGCCAATTGCTGCCAGCCGCTACTCATAACTCGATCCTGACGATCCATTGAAGCAGCTTCACCCCGCGATTCAATTTCAGGAGGCTTTCAAATGATCTACTATTTCCCATCATTCGCCCCCGAGAAATAACATCGCGGCAAGCCAATGGGAATCTATTGACGCAATCAGTTGCACTAAGTTGCTTGGGCCACGAGCCCGTCTCCGCTAAGTTTATTTTGCTTTGCAATATTCAGTAATTAAAATTCATGCATACGCTTATCAATGTAATTTTTAATAATAACGCGTGAACCATTGATAATAATGCATGAATAGCTGCAGCTATGGAACAAGTTGAACTGAAAGTGTAGCACATTGTAGACATGCAATAAATTTCCTCTTACCGATTAACAACTCCCGAAAGCATCATAAAATATTTGTCGTGAGAATCATGGCTCAGAACTCACTAAACTCGTATATACGAGCGAGGATTTCAGGTCATTTAACAGCAAGGCCGACATCCCTCAAATGTCGCCATATTTCTTGGATAGCCCTCAGTCGTGCGCCAACTACGCACACACCCTCTGAGGGTATAAGTTGGAACATACACGAAATATAAGTCAAGTTACCGGAAATACAATTAAGTATCAGTATGAAATATATCCGTTATCTGCGTATAAATGTATAGCTTAATATCTATTATCGGGTTCTGCGTATTTTTCCGTGCAATATGATGCAGTTTATTAGTCACGCACTGTTCTGGGTGAGAGAAAAAAAGTCTGCCCCCTACCTGGTATTTGTCATCCCATATCCCCAGTTCTCCTGCCCCTGTTTGCCTTAGCGGTGCGCCCGTCAAAAGTCACGCAAAAAGCAAGACATATGATCCGTCCACCGCAGCACCGCAGCACTGCGCCTCTTTTGCACGGGCAAACGTTGCAGGGGTTGGCGAGCGTCACGAGCGATTAGGTCGCCTTCTCTGAATTGTCTACTCAATCATTGTCATGCTTTCGTTGTATCCCAATTAATTATTTATTCTACAGTGTTTGAAATGGATGCACCAAAATAACAATGTTAAAAATATGTATTTTGTACTTCATCGCATGATTAAAAAATTATTTACGAAAATGTTCTGATAAAAATTCAAATCGATGAAGGATGAAGCTAGTCATAGAAATCCATACATTCGGCACTGTGGGTCACCATCCGCAAGGCATACTTACGACGCATCACCATTAGACGCGGTTGTCTAAATCATGTCAACTTTGTCTCTAACCAAAATCGTCTTTTTTCTAATTCGTATGAAGATTTGTCACTAACTATGAGCATTATTTGCATATAACTTCCCAAAAAGCCGCGAGAAAAAGCCGGGACTGTGATTATCTCAAATTACTTGACAGGGGATTTTAACACGACAATTGCGTTCAGTGATGCGACAAATATGCGGCCGAAAGAGAAATTGGGTGTTGTTCCCAGCCCGGTGGTCTTACAGAAGCACCTTTGGCTTGCCTCCAAAGACCATCAGTCTTGCGTCTTTGCCTTCAGAACGGCGTCATTATATTCTAACCGCCGACAGTTTTATCTCCGACGAAGCAGCGCTGAGGTCGACTTCTATTACTCATACTGGGATAATGGAGCGTCAATTGTATGATCGAAGACACCTTCTCCTTAATAACACAGCAGATGATATCGTTTTGTAAAGTATTGGAGTCGTCGTACGTGACGTCACAATGTGGATGTCACGACAGTGTCACTGACGAGCGTAATGGACCGGAATATTTATGTCTCAAATGTCTGCTCGCGGCTCAGTAATAGAACGTAAGTCAGCACTCGTTCAGCGTCAGGCTACACACGTCGTCAAAACGCACGACCATTAATCACCAGGAGCCTCTTCACAAAAAATCTGCTGACCTCATCCGAAGTAAGATATGAACATAATTTACTCGGCACCTTTTCTCATGATCTAAAAAGACTTTAGAAATAAAATCTTTGTTACCGTGTTTTTATTGTAAAAGTGAATGCTTTATAAGACTGCATGTTGAATTCATGCTAAAGTGAATGCTAAATTCATGCAACAGGAAAGATTTGGACGGAAAATTCACCTTTATTTGGACGCTTTAAGTAATATTCAGTTGCCACAAAACGAATGCTAACGAAGAATGTTGATATTTATGCAGTACCTAAAGTTTGTTAACTGTTTTGCATTACTTCATAATATCTTATGCTGCGCAAAATTCTCTCCATCCACTCAATTAAATTTCTCATGCATCGGACAAACAACCCTCGTCAACGTTGCAGTTCTTGCCGCTACTTTTCCCACGCACTTTGTTTACACGCGGCTCGCGTTTGTCCTCAGACACCGCATGCATGTGAGGGTAGTTCACCAATGTTTCCGCGAATTCAGAAGCTTTAGTGCGAATTGTAGCGGGAAATGGAGTGCGGGTGTTTTACAGGTGACAGTTTGCAAGATCTTCTCGGTTGAGATTTGCTTATCTCACTTCCTCACACGTACTACTGCCCTGAGTTACGCATAAATCTCTTCATTACGTACCTATTGAACGAGCTCCACCGCCAAGTGACCGCAGGGATATCACGCAATTTCCTCGGTTTCTTTCAGAACTCTTTTGAAAAGATGTTTTTTCCGACAAGAGCCACTCGGCGGTGGCGGATTTTTCTCGCAAGAAAAACTCCTCATTTGGCTGCTTATCAGCGTGATAAATGGTGTGCAGTCTCTCGACCAACTAAGTTTGTTCTTCGAAAGCGCTCATAAATGAACGCGGAGCTTCAGCGTTGCCCACTGCGCCTACAAATCGTCGATCTTGTGCGCCAAATTCTCTAGAAAATTGGGAATTCCTCCTGAAAATTCTAGCACGGACTGGTGAATTTACTCATTAACTAACAAATAATTTCTTCTGTTCGTCATACATTCCAATGATGAAATGATTTAGGTTTCGTAAGTGTAAACAAGAAAAACATTTTAGCATAACAACAATTTTGGTCCCGTGACCCCCAAAAAAGAAAGAAGTGAACGACTTCTCAGAACTCCTGTTCGTAGGTACGGGCGATGCCAACATTGGGTGGACAGGTCCTAGGTCGTATCATAAATAAAGATACGTAAAGATACGTACGAAGCGAATAGTGGGCGGCAGACTTGAGGGTAGGTCCCTAATTTGACAAGTTGCCGGCATCTAGTGTGCTGATGGCTCCACATATTCGTGTATTGCATGCAGTGACTGCAAGACACAACTCATAATTTGCACTCTTCACTAGATTTTGCAAGAGTTAATTTCAGAGTGATTTAACCGACTTGAAAAAAATGAAAAGTCATGGTCAGAGCAACGAATTTGCGAGTTATTTCAATAGGTATTTATAATATAATATCCTTTATAAAATGAGAAGATTTGCTCTCAGGTTTTTCACCTAGAATCTTGAATCTTTAACGCTCCACAGTAAATTATTTTGAAATATTAATTGCTTAAGCTAATTTTTTCGGCATGAGTCAGCATTGCAATCAGTGAAGAGGCATGAAGAGCGGAAAGCATTACTCATTCTTACGCCATCAATTCAACAAAAAAATTATTTCATGATAATTTATAAAATGTTGCTTCAACCAAAAAAAGTATCACAAATATATAATACGAGCTAACTCGGTGTATGTGTGAGAGTTGTCAATTACTAAACATTGAGGGACCTAAGGTTTTTGCTAAAACAGGTGGTAATAAATCTAACTTGTTTACTGCGCAGTCGAGGTTTGCATGACGCAAAGCTCGTATATTATTAACGCGGTCACGTTAAAGTGAGAAGCCAAAGTTTTGAAGACGCTGATTGCTACAAAAAATAATAGAGTTTCTGTCTGGTCTCAGGAGTGGGGATCAGCCAGAAAATAGATAGCTGTTCTAGATGATATTTGCTGTAGACTCAGATATGTTCATCCAAGTAGTGTCTCAGAAATGTTTCCTCATTATGGCTCCTTTTCTAAGGAAATTCCTTCATTGAATTTCAGAATTTCATGAGCGTTTCCCATAATCTCGTTATCATTATAATTTACCCTAATTGTTTATTGATACTATAACATACAGGGGTTATTCTAAATGATTGAACTAATTTAATAAGTTTGTGTTTATTTGACTAAAAATTCAAAATGAATACTTTATACATCAATGGAAAGAGAGAGAATATACTTTTTAAACATTCAAACGCGGAATTGGGCGGCCACGGCGGCGGTAGTTAGAGTCACCTCCTGAGCAATGGGTAGGATGCATAGGATACGAATATCTGGCTCTACACTTCTGGCCGCCGAAATCCCCTGATCTCACCCAATGTGACTATTTCTTATGGCTTATAGTTATGGGGTTACGTCTAGGAAGCTGTTTACGTCCCGCCTCTACCAGCAACTGTGTTTACGCCCCGCCTCTACCAGCAACTGTGTTTACGTCCCGCCTCTACCAGCAACTGTGTTTACGTCCCGCCTCTACCAGCAACTCAGGTTTATCTGAAGAACCGTATCACTGCTACGGTGCACTCAGTAACAGAAGATATGCTTTCTCTTGTGTGTGACGAGTTTGGCTACCGTTTATATGTGTGCCGTGCAGCACAAGGGTGGGGGCATATTGAACATTTGTTGATATAAAAATTGTAATCTTTCTCTTTCTATTGGTTTATAAATTACTGATTTTAAATTCATGCTTAAATAAATACGAATTTATTAAATTGGGTATTTCATTTAGAACAACCCTGTATGATTGTAACAATTACTCAACTAAATAAATGCTCACCTATATAGAATCTAGAATTTCTTGTATATAACATCATGCCTTCAACTTGCTGAATTTTATAACTAAATAAGCTGTTTGGTATGAAAACTAATGCGATAACTTAGCCCTCAACTTAATGACGGTATGTAGTACAACTATTCATAGTAAACTTTACTTTAATTCATTGATGACGTCTGTGGTTGAAAGAAACTCGCAGTTGAGGTAAAAACTCGCAAAAGATTTTCTGGGGAAAGAAGAAAGGTTGTAATTTGAAGACAAAAATGAGCAAGTCTTGACCGTGATGACCACAGACAGCAAAAAATGAGAGAATGACTCCGAAATAACGAGCCGACGTCGTTGGATTTACTTGATTTTTGTGGAAATGAATTGCGTATTAGATATCCTCACGGAAGAATTCCTCCAGCCTTGTTTCATTCAACTTGATATCCGAAAGCATGAGAAAATTATTTCAGCTTTGGATTTCCACCGGTTTTTCACCTCGTAGGGTTTAATAAAAAAAACTTTAAACCGCAAACATGGAATACAAACCAAAAGCTTTGTGTTGCCAAAATTTAATTTTACTCCGAATACTTGAAATTTATTTTTGTGGATTCAATTCCAGTTTTCATTAGCAGAAAAAAATCGCGGCCAAGAAAATTCTCATGAAAAACGTCTCTTATTTCTTCATTGATATATTGGAGGGCGATTGAGTGAACACTGATGGATGTGATGATGAAAAAAATTTTAAGCTCGAATTTAATTTGAGCTGAAGTGTGTCTGCGACAGTGCGAAAAAAAACGAACATCTCAGTAATCATGACGATCGACAGCACTGGCGAAAAAAAGTTAGAGAGAAGACCACGTAATGTTTCGCAGTATTTTTTTGTGAAAAGTTCACACCGCTAATAAAGAAAGCTAGAAAGACGGCACCGTAGTTTGTTATCGTATCTAATGAATAACTTAAGCGATAGCATCACGAGCATCACATCTGATCATTCGTTTGGCTTCTCTGTGAATGGCGTAGAACAGATACGACGTACATTCAGTACAAGGAATGTATTTGCAGCTGCAGTGATTAATGTTCGCTTATGAAAACACGCACGGTAGGAAGCTTTGGTTACGGGTCTATTATAACACTTGTTTGTAGTTAAACATCACACGTGCGGTGCATGTGTTACTTATTCAACAGTAGAAACTCGGCTTATATTACCACATTCTTTGACCACGTAATTGCCATAAACACGTGCATGCTTTCAGGGAAAATATCAAATGAGCGAGAATTTGTAGGTTATGTTACCTAATTGTAAAACCGTATATAAACTTCGTATTATAGTAATCATTGTTTTTCTAATTAACCTGCATCTTTTTCCTTCACTGCAATTAATTGGGACTAGCCTAAATGAAGACGCACGGGATGATATTATCTTTACTTAACACAAACCTCCTTCCGATTCAAGAAAAAAGTCCAATTGGTAATTTACTTCACTCCGTTCGCTTTAATTGGCCAATTGGCGTCCGCAATGCCGCAGTAATCCATTAAAAGAACGTCCATTTATTTTCTAAATCTCTCAAGAGAAGCAAAGATGTGCGGGTCGTTGCACTCTGCGAACGATCGCTAAATTCCCTTTAACTTCAACTGCAATTTGTTGACCAGAGGTTCTTCGCAGTTACTTGATGACGAATAGGAAATTTTCTATTAGTAAGTTTAGTAAGTCGTGCTTCTTCCTTATATGATTAGAACTAATGAAAAGATTTTCGGAAACCTCTCAATAACCGACTCTTTAATTAACTGAGAAGCAAGGAAATATATATTAACGATAGATAGAGTGGGTGGTTGCAGCCAGAAGGAGATCTGACATCTAAATTAGCTCATTCATCTTAGGAGATTGATCGCCAATTGCCTCGTCGAATCCAAATCCCTCGACATGTCTATAGACGTTTGAAGGAGATCTAAGGAGATCGATCCAAGAAAATACTGAGATTCCTCTTTTTCCTGTCTTCATTTGTGGTTCAGCAAATCAAAAGATAGTTTTCTGGTTATATATTTTATGAACAACCATCATTCAATTTTTTATGCGTGTGAAGCTTCACGAACAAATTTTACTTTCCGTTTCAGAAACTCAAGGTTATAAGATGACCTAGATGAAATTTCAAGACTATGCATACAATATTCTCCTGTCGATTCTAAATAAGCGCAGTGTAAAGACCGATTCATGAGAAGCCAATGGAAAAAATAGCTCTGCACAAAAATACGAAGAGAAAACATTCAGTAGAACTTTTTGCATGTACGCGCGGTAGAATACATCGAGAACGCGCTCGGCTAAATTCATGCGAACACTCACGGAAGACTTTATCGCGAACATGCGTGGAAAAATTCATCGTGAACACCCTCAGCAGAATTCATCGCGAACACACGAGACAGAATCCATACCAAACCCGCACGGCAGAATTAGAGGCAAACACGACCGGCACATTTCAACGAAACACCCGTGAACAATTCGTCGCAAACATGCATGGAAGAATTCACTGTGCACAACCGCATATACGCATAATTCATTGCGAACACGCGCTACAGCATTCACTGCAAATAGGTGCAGTGGAATCCTCAGTGAACGCGTGAGGCATAATCCACTGTAAACTGGCCCGGCAGAATTTATTACGAGCACGTGTAGCGAAATTCAACGTGATCATCGTAAGCCTTTGTTTCAGAATTCATCGCAATCTAATTTGAAAATTCGTTGCAAACTAGCGGCAGATTTAAGCACGATGTAACTTGAATTTTTTCTTCGATGAATCACGCTAAGTTCTACATCTGGACTTGAAAACACAGCGTTACTGTCTGAAATATGTCGAATTGCTGCAATAAATTTTTGCTTCGTTTTAAGCAAGCGTTACTGTCTGGAGAATGCTTGGTAAGAATGATGCTACAAAACATATCAAACTGTAGAATATCAATACTGAGCTGAAGTTTTCCATGTCATGAGTGGAAGCGAGTTCTCATGGAAATCCTGATCTCATTTCGACCTTCTTGGAACTAAATCATTTCATGTCAAAAACCGTTTTAAAAAATGGTAAAACTACTTCGAATAAAAAACATCTATTATAACTTTCTATGATTGCAACTTTCTACTACGCATAATACGCAAAGGATATAAACTTAAAGCCCAAAGACGGAAAACTAACAATGAAATGCAAACCTATAAGGTCAAATATCTTACGTGCCAAATAACTTAATAAATATCAGTGACGAATAAGGTTAGCTTCCGGAGTTGGTCATATCCTGTTGCTCAATGTTACAAATGTAAATTAGTTTTCCTATGGCCAAAAATGTCCCCAACAGTTATGCCTGAGAATGTGGAGTCAATTTCCTGTGGCGAGTGCTCTCGTCTCTGACCTCTCTGTGTAGCTCGCACTGTTAATGGTGATAGCTCTCATCTCTGACCTCTCTGTACTGCTTACGCTGTCAGAGACTTGTATCAATCCACTACTCCCGTAACCTTCAAAATGAGACGGGTATGCCGGTCGGAAGCTCATGCATGGTGCTATCATGAAGGAGCGTAAGTTGACTTATGGTGTGTGTCCAAGGCATTTTATTTTATCACAGAACGCAATTTACGAAATCTTTCAAATTAATAAGACTGTCTGAAGTAATAGTACTGTTCGCGTATGGCTTTCACGTATATAAATACTACTTTTTTCAATTTTTCCGCTATATTTTCGGATGAGCTGAATTTCAAGCAGGAATTCAGTAAATGTTCATAAGCTGTTGATGCGCTGTAAAATTCAATAAAATTTACTTTATTACATGGAATCATCCCATAGGCCTAAAGCAAGTACCGTTGCTGATGAGTTGCATGCGCTATATGGGAATAATTTTTTCCGAGCTGTCATACAATGCGTGATAAGGATTGCGACGTCCGACAACAAAAATTAATGAAACGTCGTAAATCAGTGAAAGAAACCCAGGCTCATATACCTGAATAATTTCCGTTCTTCATTCTGGATTTTATTAAGCACGTTCCGGAAAATACGGTCGAGTTCTTGTGGCTGTGCAATAAGCGAGGGCATACCAAAGCGAGCATTTTTCCCGCAATATCTCAGAGATTTTGTGACTGCAATTCATCCTTGGCTACGTACACCGGCCATGCTTATGGCGACGATATCGCGTGCCGGGCGTAAGATTGAGTTGCATGGCGGAAATTTGCTTAGCTTGCGCGTCGAAAAGTTGTTCAGCGGTAACCTGGATGCTTCCAATAGCCAAGTTACGATGGCAGGATTTACACGATCTATTTGACTGAAAATATATCGTATCAACAAGTGATCTAAATTTAGATAATTTATAACCCCAATACCCTTATGGATGGGTTTTAGAAATTTATTCTTAAAGGTCAAGGCCCAATAATACTCGTTTTTGGTTCATTTGCAGCACCAACGGATTTTTTTATAATTATCAGAAAATTTTATCTATCACTTGAAATATATTCTCCTACATTTTAATAGTTTCGTCCCGCATTTGGTTAAAAACATTCTAAATATTATGAGATTAAATCAGCGCAATTCTCGGGAATGGAAATTAAAACCCGAAACAGCTCTCGGGTGGCTTCCAATTTAATTCTGCACGTTCTGGAAAGAAGCCATAAGATGTCGCCATAGTAAAGATGGATTGTACTTTGAGACAAGAGAACAAATCTTCCCGCCATACTCTCGCTCCAGACTCTTGAGGATAAGAATGAGACACTGCGCTAACACTTGAGGATCTCCGCGGCTGGGATCCTTACAAACAAAGTGAGCCGGAGATAACAGTGAGTTTGCGTTAGGTCCAATGATGTATTGCCATCATGGTGTATATCGTTTTTACACTGTCTTAAAAGGTTTTTATTTAAAACAATTTGGCTTAATATGTGTGCGCTTTTTTTGCATTATCTCTTCTGCATTCACGAAGCGTGAAAAGAGTACTGAAAGTACCTAGAAGTTTCTATAAGCACAGTTTGAACTTTCCTCGTTAGAATTTTCAGTTGTTTTAATGGAAGTTATTTCCAATGAGGATGACATTTTTGCCTTCATTACAAATGAAACAAGCATGAGGCTAGAACGAAGTATTTAATTTTAAGAAGAGTTTTCAAAGTTTAATGACCTTTTAGCGAAGTTGGAATTTTCACAGCTGCTCTTCACTTGTGAAGAATTAAAATCTCTCACAATTTGCTTTGTCGAGTAGCTTCGTTCGAAGAGCTGCATCTTGAATCGAAGAACTATTAGTCGTTTCTTCGTTTTGTTAACATTTGTTCACGATGGTCAGCTTGCAAGACGCAGCTTAAGCTCTTCTACCACAGCCCTGGGAACTTATTCACTTCCTTAAGCACTAAGAAAGCTTTATCGAATTATGCCTGGCGGAAGGAAGGCTGCCGGAAACCCGCTGATAACTCGTCTATAATCCCAACAAAATCCGATAGAACGATCCAGCTACAGACTCCAGGCAGGAATGGACATTGGACAATGACCTCAGAGATGCGAATGATATTATGTCTCCAGACGACTGGCAAGCCTCAATGGTGGGCTATCAAAAGAAAAGCGACCTGGCTTGTCGAATAAGCGATATTCGTTGGCCGTACCTGTGATCATGAGGACATTAACGGCGCCCAAATTACGGTCACTCTTTCGAACTCTCCGTCGTCCGCGAGGCATCCTACAACAGAATGGTACGCGTGCGTTGTTAAACTCAGTCGTCATCTTGGACATCGTATCGATAAGTTCTTTCTGTGATCATAATCTATACGATAATCATCACTAACGGTTTCTTGCACGCAGGCGTGCGACATGAAACTTGAATTGTTCTCATCTCATGAATTTTCTAAACCATGATTTCTGTTGAAAATTTAAGGTGTTCGTAAGTTTTATGGTATGACGAACCTATAATAAGGACCAGTAATGATAAAGTAGTAAAACAAACCAGGATTTTACGAAAAGACATTATTCTCTAAGGGGGTCCCAACGGCCGGGTATTACCCACTGATCGAAAAAAATATGAATATTCTTCCTTGGTTTTCTTATGGCTATAAAAATATTCACAATAGAATTTATTAAATGATAACTGTCAATTTCTTTTCGTAAAAATTATTAGATCATTTTGACCATCATTATGAAACCCTTCAATTTCAAGTCTGGCATTCCGATTTGGAGTTCGGTAGCAATTTATAACAGTGCAAACGACAAGCTTTTGGTAGAACACTTTTAAGTATAGTAAAACCTTCAATGTTATCCATTAATTTTGTAAACTTTCAACAACATGATGGAAATTTATTCAACAATAGAATGTGACCCATTTAATATGTGTCAATCTAATTTTATTACCAACTTTTTGATGTCATGCTTGTCTGTGTTGAAGTGAGCACCCTTCAGAAAGGCCGGAACCGCCCATCGGAGGCCACCACGAAACGCGGAAGAAACGCTATAATTACGAGACAGGAACGTTTTTTGACTCGTCGTCTGAGTGTCGTAACCTGTTATCAACGACACTCCAATATGCAGCACACACCTCCCTGCATACTAACTCTGTGACTTTGCCTCGTACACTCAAAAAACTAAACGGAAACAATGCTGACACTACGACATGCTTCACTTCTATTCGTTTGTCATGTATTTACAAAAGATTAAGAGACCTGCGATTTTCTATGCTCCTTTTATGGATGTGTGGATTCCTTTACAAAATTTGGGCGGGGCGGGCAGAGAAGTTTTCTACCGGAGTGTAAATTGTCCACTGAGATTATACGGAAATGGAAATGCAACAACCAAGAAATTACATTACTAGTAATCAGGAGTTACCATCCACAATGCACATCCAAAAGTTATTGGCTGAAGTTCAGTAATTATTTGCGACCGTCTTTTGTGTTGACGAAGCATCACTAGAAATCAAACGAAATTCTGTATCACTTTATTTTTCATCCAACACGAAGTTATTGTTGTTATTATTCTAATTTGATATTCAATGATCCAATTTTAAAGCTCATCATAAGTGATAGGAAACACTTCCACAACGCAGGCACGTATTCTCTTCACATGAAATACACGTAAATATACAAACATTGATTTCCTCTCAGTCGTGCAAAGCCGATGAAAATTTAATAAGAATTGAATAGAAGTGTTGGCGTTGAACAAATAGGCCCATGGCCTATTGTCGATTCTTGTACTTTTCGTGACTCGTTCAGAGGAGACCTAAAATCTCGATTTTCGACCAGATATTTTCAAAACTGCCGTTGGTTTGAAAAATTGAAAATAGCTAGTACTGGATTATCAAGACCGATAGGCATTTCAAGTCTGAACATATGATTCCGCATTTCTAGTCTGTTCTTGAATCATTATTCTTGAGTTCATTAGAAATTCTTAACGGGTTCTTTAGAGATTATATTGATTATAAGATAATATATTATATTATTTATTTTGCCTTCATTAACAATCGTGATGTACATTATAATCTTGAGCGTCAAGATCGCAATAAACGTTTCTTAACAGATATATGTAACCATTAACCACTACTTGAGATGGCCACCATCAAGAGAAATCTTTTAAAATGAGAAACCCCGTTAAAATGTACTCGTCCTGACCATTTGTGAACATGATAGATGCGACAAAGAATAAATAATTTTAAACGACCGTCTGATTGGGTTGTGATGGCGCCAGTTTAAGAGGTCGCCCATGGACCTGAAATAACAGCCTTTGCCTTACTGTTAAGAACAAGTTTTGTTGCCAAGTGACCGGGGTGGCATTCTTCCAGGTTATGCTTCACAACAGCTGTGAATTCCTTGGTGAGATTTGACGTGCAATTTACTCATAATTTAGAGAGAAATAAACCATTTGATCGTTTATGATTATGGGCGACTTTGCTTTAAATCATCGCTTTAATTCTCATGGCTGAGGTAACATCGCTGTTATCAATTCCCAAGAAGGATCTCATGAGAATAAATTATCCTCACACCAGGTAATTCATGCAGCTATTAATCAACGCCAATCGCTGAACTCTCCAAAACGTTGGCAACGTCAGTGACTGGTGAAATGAAATGATATAATGACATAATTTAAAAAACATATGTCTGCTTTTATATTGCATTTACTCTTATATGCTGCAACGCTGCACATCTCTTATATGCTGCAACGCTGCACACCTCTTATATGCTGCAACGCTGCACATCTCTTATATGTTGCAACGCTGCACGCCTCTTATATGCTGCAACGCTGCACACCTCTTATATGCTGTGAAGCTGCGCACATTTCATATTCTTATAAAAACAATTAGTTAAGGTCAAAAGTGTATTGCATTTAAAGTTCTGCAAAAAGGTATGTTTGCTTCCTCGCTATCGTAGCAGTGAACTATTAACCTTGTGAACTGTAGTGAACTCTTAGCATTAACCTTTAACCCTTTAACATACCAGATTTGAAGATGTTTCCATACCTCACTTTTGAGGTTAAAGAACATTCATTCATCATGAATTAACGAACGGAACTTATATTCACTGTTGTAAAATCGATATTTGTGTTAATACTGATCAGGATCGACGTTATCTCAGCTCCTCTGGATAATTTTT
The DNA here is from genome assembly GCF_000764305.2 of Hyalella azteca. Taxonomy (NCBI): domain Eukaryota; kingdom Metazoa; phylum Arthropoda; class Malacostraca; order Amphipoda; family Hyalellidae; genus Hyalella; species Hyalella azteca. Next base: position 211,576 of record NW_025931259.1, read on the forward strand.
ATATCGAGTTGTCATGCAGCAGCCAACGGAAGTTCCGTGACCTGACGACAAGCATAATTACGATAATTAATTACGACTTAATTATAACCAAAATTGTAATTAGGACGAAAGCATAGTTGCGACTTTATAACATTGGGTTATTTTCAATCATGAATTTAAAATGTAAAAAAAAGGCAAAATAAATTCAAAAGAATTTCATTGAACATCAGTTAAAAACTTTAACGATACAAGTACCATCAACATAAAGACTGAAATGTACACGGCAGAGAATAAAATCTTTACAGCCATAATTAAAACCGTACTTGCAAAAAAAGCGCAAAGTGAAATTAACAATTTAATTTAACAACAAACAATTATAATCGGACATGAACTGAAAGAGGTGTTAAGTCAGATTTTATTAGTTTAACTTTCCTTTGCAACATCTCCATAGCTCTAATCATCTTGAAATTGTCAATCTTAATGTTTTGCTATGTAGCCTGGTCCGTTTATCTGACAACTTAATTAAGTTTTCAGCTCTCCCGCGCAAATTTTAGTCTCTTTGTTTATTATAATTGTATTGTTATATTTTTTAAAAGGATGTTGGATCTGATCAATAAAGCGTTATTAATGAAATTATGGTGAAATGTTTACGAATTTTCTTCAGTTTCTAATTCCTGATTAAGAATAACTCGATATTATCAAGTCACAACTAACTTCTGTCCTGACGAAAAAACTGGTTCAAAGATAAACTGTTTGCGATTTAAGAGAAGAAATTATATAAATTCTTGTATTTCTAACCATGATTGGTTTCTATTAAAACACATAACTAAATACTGTCAAAAAATTTCTTATGACATATATTTCCGAGGTAAAAAATCATAACCTATTTGACATAATCTATTTAACGAAGTTCTCAGGGAAGGAATTCCAAATGACATCTTTTAATTACAAGACTTCTGTTCAGAGGAGCAGTCACATTTCAGAATATAATTTCAATTAATTTCGCACATGTTGAAATTCCGTGGGAACTGGCCTATAAACCACGGGTCGCCAAGTTTTATTTTACGAAACAAACCGCCGGCTGCAACTGTCCCACCATGACCGAGCTACTGCTGACTGAAGAACTACCGCGACACGACGCCCGCACCCCACCGCACATCCATCAGCCTCGACCACTCGAGGCTAACTGCGACCTGAGGGCATGGGTCGCATGACGGGACCAACCTCCGCTCTCACTGCAGGCCGGATGCTCAACGAGCCTTCATTATAATGAATGCGGTTGTTGTAAGTCATAAGACAGTTGTCAGCCCCATAATTAATCAAAGAAAATGCCATGTTGCTAAGATGCAAAAACTACATCTACTATATCTACTTACACTACAAAAATTACATCGCTACGTATGTTAATCGAATGTCCCCCATCATTTCGATATTTATAATATAAATTTACTGATGCTTTAAATTTTCAAAATCATCTTAACAAAAAAATCTACTGATGTTTATTTTGTTGAGATGTATACTATGTCTGCATGTTTTTATCAACATGTGGTTGAGATTTCTTCAAAGCCTTCTGGGTCTATTCCATGAAGCCTCTGTACACATGAATACCAAAATATTCATGAAAATAAAATCTTATGCAGAAAAATATGGATGGATGAATCAAACACCTTTCGATATACCCCCGTGTTCAAAAGATTTTCTGTGGAATATTCTGTGGATATTCAACAGATTTTCTGTGGATTTCGATATTTACTCGCGTTAAATAATCCTACACATTTTCTGCGGAATATTCTGAGAGCAAATTATTTCATAATAAGCGACACGAAATTCTCTACTTTTCTGCCGCGCGTGTCGCTTCTTTGCAAGGAAGCGCAGTCGTTAGTTCGGCCAGCTCGTGCACGGAGCGATCGTTCCCACACGCACGCATTAAAAAAACGCTGAAGATGAGCGCCCGTAAATGAAAAACATCGCCGTCGCTAAGCTGTCCGATGTACGGGTCAATGGGTTGAAGCACGCTAGCTGTGAAGTTTTTCCTGGCATAAACATGGAAGTTTATCGTTCGGCTTTCGAGGATATGGACCAAGCCTTTGAAAACCGCATTATCATTCATACTAGCATTCTTTACCTGTTTGCTAATTTTTTGTATTAATTTTGTTGAAGAATTGCGGCATTAGAAAATTTTGTGGTCCTTGCAAATATTCTTGAGTTGTTTCAGCTTGGGTAGTTAAATGCATTTCATCTCCTAAAAAAGTTTTATCTACTTCAATATATATTTCATTTTCTATAATAATGATTTTATATTCTATTTCATTAAAAGGTTTTTACTTCTAAGGCTCAAACTACCAAAAATCCACAAACGATGCAGCTGGCGTGACGTTTAACACTTGATCACCTAAGACATTGCTGATTCCAAATACTTTTTTTCATTCTTCACAAAATGGCTGATCGATCTTCTGGTTATGAACCCTTTTCACACATAAAAAGATGGGAATCTCTTCGAGACACAATAAAAAAATTTTACTGCCTTCATCGGAATAATAATGGTATCACTGGTTGAAATATCTTGATGAAATCGCCTCTCTATTTGCCACTCATCATTGTGTATTTCTGTTTTTTACAAAGATGTAACCCTCGAAAACTTTTGGGACGAATTTTCCGAATGAATTATCTAGACGAAATTCATAGCTTATTTCCACGGATAAGTTTTTCAAATATTGACCGATCTAAATTTAATTAACAACAAAGCTTTTCATGTAATGCAATTTACGGTAAATTTTTAGCCACCTCTGTTCGCCTAATTACGTGCATTACACAAAAACGAAGTGCTGTAAAAATTTATAACACTCACAGGACGGCATTGTGAATTAATAGTTACGATGAAAACGTTGTGAATAAGGTCAAGATCGCTTATAGAATTGAATATAATATAATATAATAGAATAGAATAGAATAGAATAGAATAGAATAGAATAGAATAGAATAGAATAGAATAGAATAGAATAGAATAGAATAGAATAGAATTAATAGAATAGAATAGAAAAGAATAGAATAGAATAGAATAGAATAGAATAGAATAGAATAGAATAGAATAGAATAAAAAGGAAATAGAAATAGAAATAGATTAGGATAGAATAGAAGTATCGGCACTGAAGAAATAGGCCCATGGCCTGTGGCCGATTCTTGCACTTTTCGTAACTTGATTCACAAGGGATCCGGCCTTTGGAACCCGATCTTTCCATAACTGACGATTGATTGAGATAGCTTCGAAAGATCGCTTATGATTTGAAAAACTAATAAATAGGAAACGCGTAAAGACTTATCATTTAGCGTGCCAATTAAAAAATTAGTATATAAAAATACTGACAACGGTCGCTGGAGCGTGATGTCAATTAATAGCCTCGTTGTAAATAAGCTCATTAGGGCAACATGGGGCAGCGAGCCCCCCCCCCCCCCCTTTTTTAAACTAAAGTTGTGATGAAGTTATAATTGATACGAGGTGNGGGTAACATGGGGCAGCGGCCCCCCCCCCACTTTTTTAAACTAAAGTTGTGATGAAGTTATAATTGATACGAGGTGGTTCTTTGTTTTGTTTAAAAGTACAACTAATGAGGAATGTATGATGTGAATTAGACGCCTATAGAGTAATTCCATTTTTATTGAAACACTATTTAGTAAAAAGTGTCAAATTGGGCCTATTGCCCCACCCCTGGGGCAATGGCCATGGGCCCATGGGTTTGGGGCAAGGCGCTCACCCTTGGTCCCTTTACCACCATTGCATATTTTTCGTTTAAAAATGATAAAACAACACTTTACAGTTAAAAATAAGAAAAATGTAATAAAAAATATGGCATTCATTCATTTATTAACAACTCAAAAAATAATTTCCTTAACTTGAAAAAAGATACTCTTGCCTTAAAAAATCTATCACTGACGTGATCACGTGAAGAAAAATATTTCATTGCTATAAAAATATATATCCTCCACTTGAAAAATATATCCTTGCGATAAAAAATTCGTCCTTGACATGAAAAAATTTATCCTTGACTAGAAAAAATATATTTAGTTGATCAGAAAAAACTTCGTTCCAGTTTCGTCCATAATCCAGATATTATGTGCAGAGAATTCGTACCTAATCTTGATTTCAGCAAACACCATAAAAACTCATCAACTTTTGGCTCATTGGTGTTGACTGAAATCAACTTTTGGCAGGGCAAGAGTCAATAACTCGATAAGGGGTCAAAAATACCCATAACTAGAAACTAAACCTGCTGCCTTGAGGCGGCAAATAAAAAAATCATGCAATATGAAGTATAATATGTAATTAAAAAAGCTAGTCATAGTTTTGAAAAGGTCATTTAGACAAATCTAATGATGTTTAACACAATACTTCACCATGGGCGCTTTGCCCCGTGACACGCGTGGGCCCATTGCCCCACTTAGGTATCATTTCAATTTATATCGTGTCAACATTTTATTTTGAAAGCTAATAGTCCAAACTTGCTCTCAAAATTATCACTATATATATTACTTTCAAAATATTATTTACAGTAATTTCAAAAGCTTCATCTACAGTAATGAAAACCAGTTTTATTTAACAGCAAAAAAATGTATCTGGGCTAAAATATTTATTCACAAATAGCTTAATAACGCAATCACTTAGCAAAACGCAAATTCGTACACTTCACCCCAGTGAAACTGTCGACCGGCGGTAGAGAACACGGACCAATATCTGCCATACTTAGCGAGAAACCCGCTATGGGCCCATGACCCGCAGTGGGCTCGCTGCCCCATGTTACCCTATTGGTTGTAGTTGACTAAATTATTTCTAGTAAACTTGCTAAAATTTTGCGATTTCTACGCAAATAAAATCGGTAGCGGAGAAAAATTCTGAAAGCGTTCGCAAGAGCGTATTGTGAATAATAGCTTTGTTTCTAATTTGATTAACATCGGATTTTGATGTTAAAAAATTACGCGTGAAAACCTGCCATGCAATTTCGTCCCAGAAATGCCCGAGCGGTGATAATTAAGTTCAAATTTACATTTTCTGCTACCTATACGTGTCTGTATTGTTTCTTTTCTTGTTCTCCTGATCTGACTGTGAACCTTTGTTTATGAATTACTAGTTTTAAAATTTAAAAGATAAATTAAGTTTATATAATAGTAACCGTTAAATTTAGCCAAGTCCAAATGGTTATTCTTCATTGCCCTAACTTCCTTTAAAATTGCCGTAAAAACATGTGGCGCCATCTATTGGCAGCGGCAGAGAGACCACAATAAATAGTAGAGCCAAGAGGCGACCCGTGGTTGTTCGGTCTCTTGCCGCTTCGCCATTTTGCAGCATCTTGTGCTAGACCTGAGAGCTTAAGATATCTAAGTTCATAAATTTTTGATAATCTTCTGTAGTTAACGAAGCTTTTAATAAGGTTCAAAGATATTCTCATCAGTATGTTTTAGGTAAGTCTTGGCATTCACCTGGAGAACGGGCAATAGAAGTAGCTGCTACATCATCATTTCACCGGACGCGCATTTCTTAAACGTATGACCTATCTATCTAAGATATCTATAGTTCTATCTACTTGAAATTATAGATACTAAAATATTAATATCGAAACAATGAAGTTTTGGAAAGATTGAACCGCTTCTTTTTGTTTGTGTAGCTAGTTAGCTCACGCCTCACTTAGCTGTAAAATGACCGATGGAAAATGAATTAGGCTAGTTACCCGTCAATCATTGATAGTTTCATCAAAACTATTGACTTTGCCATGGTTCCCTTGACAGTGGACACTTAAGAATTAAGACCTGAGTTAGCCTCTTTGGCTCTTTCCAGCTGTTGTCAGAGTTATGGAGACACTTGACTATGTCACCACCACACTCATCTTGCCATTTATATATAAAAAGGCACTAGAAACAATTTAAGGCCTATTTTATATACAAAACTGAACCACATCTTTCTAATGAAATTTTATTTGTCTTTAGTTTTAGTTATGTGGCAATCAAACCCTACAAATTATACCTAGTTCTGATCTGTAGGTTGTTTTTAGTGACAACTCCAGGTCTCATACAATGGCAATAGTCGTTGTAATTTCAACAACTTTCGCTGAAGTTATCGACCAATTTTTTTACTTTACAACGACTTTTGAGCTAAAATAATAGGTCATTTATCTTTTTCAACGACTGCCAACTAATGGGACTCTTCCACAATAAACTTCTGACGACAGCCAACAAGCGACTTAGCGAGAAACGACAAGATACGACTGCGGTACTGACTAAAACCCGGACCCCAACAGCGCATTACGAGCGGCGGATGTAAAATGTTCAGCCCCGGGACAACGCAACCATCATAACTATCGACTATCGACTGGCATGCGGTTGTTCAACGACCAGATGACCTTGAGATAAATTTTACAACGACTCTTGTGCCACACTATGAGACCTGGTGACAACTGACAAGTGACAAGCAATGTAGTTGTGTAGGCTTAGGATCTGCAAATGGCAACTCACTCAGCATTCAGGCCTTTCAGGGACCAGGGTATTACTTTAGATTAAGTGCATCCAAAAAAAGTTTTTTTTTTTAATTCTGTTTTTTGGGGTGTAGATAAAGAATCTGAAATCCGTTTTTGGCGGTCGGCATCGGAAAACTGTTTTTTTTCCGATTTTTTTATATACCGGTATTTTCTATAGAAAACGACAATGGGGAACCTGTGGGGAACCGGCGGTTTTAGGGGGAGGACACGCCCGATGCTCTAATTTGTCGGAAAAAAATTGGGCAAAATCAGCAAAGTTAGGTTAGGATGTAGGGCAGGCTGCTATTCCGCACCACCTAGTCTGGAAAAGTCCTATTTTTGTCTGAAATATCGCGGCTCTAATATCATATAATTTCAGTAGGTATGAAATCTTGCGGCTCGAATGTCATTCCATAAAACCACGGCTCGAAAAATTCAGTCGCGGCTCGCCAAGTAGATATATTCCATACTAGCGCACCACCCAGGAGGTTGCAGCTTAGGTGCGTTAAGGCTTGAATCCTAACCTAACCTTAGTAACCTAGCGCGATTTTTAGGTTTTACATAGGTTTACAGTCATTCCCAGATCGATATAGATCATTTCCACTCAAAAAAAAATTTCCGATTTTTTTCAATTTTTTGCCGATTTTTTGACAAATTAGAGCCTCGGGTGTGTCCTCCACCCCTAAAACCCCCGGTTCCCCACGGGTCCCCCATTGTCATTTTCCAGGTCCCTCTTTGTCGTTTTCTCTAGAAAATATATAAAAAATTGGAAAAAATCAGTTTTCCGATGCTGACCGCCAAAAACGGATTTCAGATTCTTTATCTACACCCGTCCCCAAGAAACATAAATAGAAAAAAAACACCCTTTTTTTGGATGCACTTAATCTAAAGTAATACCGCATTCAGCAACTGCTGTGGCATAACTTAAGTCGCAACGGAAGCGATTATTGGATTTAATTGTGCACATGTTTTAATGATTAACACCATGGCATAACTGGGATTGACAGTATGCAAATTGAAACTAAATAAAAAATTGTGTTGTTTCAAATATTTTCAGTGTAATAACTGTGCTGGATAAATTCTTCAACTGTGTGCTGCTTATTTATTTAAAAAATTCTGTTGGTTAAATGTATAGGTAAATAGAACTTTTATGTACTATTTTTATATAAAAATAAGTACTTTTATGTACTTATTTTTATTTAAAAAAAAAATCAAAAATCAACTATTTTTTTTTATTCATTTGATTTTTTTGATTTGTTCAGCTTTTTTGTCTTTTTGAAGTGTTATTTTTTATGTTGCAATTAGCCTACTAACAATAACAGTATATGGATCATAATGGATGGCCAAGAAGGGCACTTATTGCCTTCAATAATAGCCAACAGGCCAAAGGTGGTGTTTACCACTTAGGGATTTTTGGGTAAACACTTATTGATAAGTCTATTCATTAACTTGGTAAAGTTTGTATGGAGCAAGGTAATGAACTAAATATTGACCATTTAACTGGCTTCAATACACAGAAACACTTCAGGAATGCAGATCTTCTAAACATTGAAGAGTCACATAACAGATAGGTAGCTGATAGCACAGTGCACATCACTATCAATAGATCCACTAGTTTTATGTCCTATAAATCTACCAAACTCTACCCTCTATACACACCAACTAGTAGTGACTGACTGCACTGTTCCCATTTAATTCGGACCAATAAACCAATCCTAAACATAAACTGAACGAAAACCAAACAAACCTCATACGACTTGAAACAAGACTTAAGTTATGAGAAAAGCTAACACCGGTGAAATAAACATGTGCACAATTCAAATATTTTATATCCATTCACTGCATTTAATTATTTTATATATAGCCTTATAATTGTAATTGTTTTGTTTCTAGTTTTAAATTCACATATTTAAAGATTGAAATTATATATTTTAATTAGAATACTTGTATTACGGTGGAAAATCTTTCTAATTGCCTAAAAGGTCAATACAATCTCAACCTCTCAATATACAGGGTAGGGCAGAATGGATTGAGCAGTTTTGAGGTAAAATAGAAGAGTAAAGGAGTTACATAAAAAAAAGTTTATTTTCCTAGAGGTTAGCATAACATGGTACCATTTAGAATACTTATGTTTTGAAAACAATATCTGAAAGATGGGGCCATTAGCTGCAACACACTGTTGGAGTCGTTCTCAGAGGAGGGAGTAATGGTAACAGTGAATTCCGATCGCTATGCTGCTATGTTGCAAAATTTCTTGCAGCCCGTGATGGAAAACATTGTTGAAAATGAAGCATTGGGAGATGTGTGGTTCCAGCAGGATGGGGCTACAGCTCACACAGCCCAAATGTCACTCAATGTTTCGAAAGGCATGTTTCCGGACGCATTTGCGATTTCTTTCTTTGGGGACATCTAAAAGAAAGGGGTTCAGAAGTCACCCTCACACCCTACCACAGCTGAGGGAGCAGATTATTGTAGCAGAGGTTATGGCCATACCTCACCATATGTGTAAATGTGCTGTAGAAAACTTCCAAGAACGGCTCCAACAGTGTGATGCAGCTAACAAACCCCATCTTCCTGATATTGTTTTCAAAACATAAGTATTTTAAATGGTATGTTATGCTAACCTCTAGGAAAAAAACTTTCTTCTTTATGTACCTCCATTACTCTTTTATTTTGCCTCGAAACTGTTCAATCAGTTCTGCCCTGCCCTGTATAAGCTAGCTAACACATTTAAATTGTATATTGTAATCAATATATAACAAATAGTCAAATAGTTGAAGACTACTTATAGCCTTATAAGAATTAGCTAAGCTGCTAGCTATGTACAATGTATTGCACACTTGATGCCTCTGTACCAAAAACATTCAATTTATTGGAACCTAATTCAAACTAAAGGTAACAAGTTTATATACCAATTTGTCATTCATAGTACATTTATACTAAACTATGAATAACAAAACCTAAATATAAATTAAAGACTGCCACTCAATATTTTTAAATATATGAAAAAATAAAAAAAAATAAAAAAAAATCATGATTTTTTTTGTAAAAAAATCAAGTGATTTAATCACATGATTTTTTCATTTTGATTTAATCATTGCCAACCCTGTTACTAGCCTCAGCCCTTGGCCCCTTGCCCATCAGACAAAGATTTATGCTTGTTTCTTTTTTCATGCAAAAAAGGTTAAATAATCATCTCTTAAGGGTAACCGCCGTATATTCCGACATTGTGGGTAATTCCAACACTTCTCAACTTTTTTCCTTTATATTAAGCTTTGTCTTAGTTCCACACATTTGTTGATGGTTGAAATTGTGACGTCATACTATTGCGCGCCATACTATTGCCAAAACACTAGGTCTGGGCCTGTGGGCCATCTGGCGGGAAACAGAGACAGTGCACGTCACCCAGTGAGAACATAGAAAAACGTGTCAAAGTTGATAGTTGACCTTGCTCTACCAAATAATGATAAACTGTTTGTGTAGAAAGAATATTATGGTTTGAGACTTTTAAATAAGTCTGTGAATATATTAGGAATCCTTTAAGTATACTTGTATTTGCTGATTTCAAGTGGTAAATAAATTAATAGATGATTAAGTTAAGCGACGGTTTTAGACACATAAAAACTAATTCCAACACAGCTTGGAATTAGACACACACTGCTTGATCTGAGCTGTGTCCAAAAATTAAAATTTTTTTAATTAAAAGCTTAATAGCTCTTAATTAAAAGCTTAATAGCTCTTAATTAAAAGCTTAATTAAAAAATTGAAATTTTTAAATTAAGCTTGTTCCGAGCTGTGTCGTATTCCAATACAGCTCACACAGGGCATCGGAATTCGCCACAGGGCCGGAATTACAAATTAATAGTTTGAAGCGCTGCCGGAATTAGTCTCACAATATGCCGAATTTAGTCACGCACAGCGTCGGAATTCAGGGATTTTGTAGGTTTCAATTCTAAAGGCTTTTAAATGAATGGCAACAGTTCGTGATGTTTCATTGTTGCTGGTACGTAGTGTGGTGTTTTGAGAGTGATGTAAAGCAGTCAGAACTCGAGTTGCGCATACGGTGATATTTTTATAGCCATTCATTTCTTGCTACATCCTTGATGTGTCGGAATTTACCGCGTTTACCCTACTTCCTGTAACATTACTCCAAAATAATATCTTTAATAAAAAATTACCAATGAATACCAATAACCTGTTTCTGCAATACATGCAGTAATTACAAAATATTAATTCTGAGAGAAATAATTACTTGAATATTTTTTTAATTATGTTATAAAATTTCACTTCTTGCTAAATAAATAGCTAATATCTGGAGTTACAATATTTATCACTAAATTATCCGCTTTAATAGAACTATTGTCACTGTTGATTTCTGGCTTAATACTATTATAAAATTATGGAAATAATAGTGTGGAAGCAACCACAGTTGAGCCAAAACTATATATGCCAATGGCCCATTATGTCTGTAGTCTGTACCTGTAGGGCTGTAGCTCTCACTAAATTTTACCTGTTGAAATTAATTTCTAGGAAACATCTTCATTCACTTTCTGGATATAAATGCCTGACAATCTTGTCTGATTATAAATTACTGAGGGACTCTTTCTTTGAAATGAATTCTAATTCTCAATTATTTACCAGTCATATATAAACAGCTAATTGATATTGTCTAATATCTTTCTAATAATATATATTTTGACAATAGACATTTTTTGCCAAGAAAGTAAATTTAGAAATCCTGTGAATTTCAAACAATTGGATTCTAGCTACTGACAGTAGCTAGCAAGTTTTTGAATGCTAATATTGCTGATGGTTCTGGTATTTATGAAACAGGCTAAATAACCATGAACCTATAGATGTATTGCTGTAATCCTTTCTGCCAATTCCTAGTGAGTGATAGAGCATAAACCTGTTGTTAATAATTTTAGTCAACTGCTAACAACTTGGCTGTTCATGTGCAGATCATTGCTGCAGTGCTTTTGTGGACTGTGCTGCGACTTGCACCCGTGCCAGTAGCCTTGCTACGGTCGGCTTGTGTTGCTCCTTCTTGCTACTCTTTGACTGCACCAAGTCCGTGCAAGGCTGTCCTTGCGTCCATTGTTTACATAGGAAGAGCAACCACATCAACTGTCACCACGACTACCCACATAACTAACCCGGCTGCCTCCGCCACCATGATGCCTTTTCGCAGCCGTGCAAAGGTTTATGCGGAGGTCAACACTCAAAGGCCCCAAGATTATTGGGATTACGAGTCTCATCTAATTGAGTGGGGGTAAGCATATGAGATTTCAACTCATCCCATAGCCTTCTTAACCTAGGAACCATAGTGGCAAGTCAGAAATTTTTTAGAATCAGTTCATTTTTAATTTACTCATCTACTCAAGATTCAAACAAATATCTTGTGTATGATGCTGGTATGCATTATACTTTACTGATCTACTTATTAGAATCAAAAATGAACTTGAGGGCAAGTCTACAAATAGTCTCTGCTTTGTCACTGTGCTGGGAACTCCTACTCAAATTCTCAGCTCACTTATGTATAAATTGATTTCTTTCATATCTCCAAAAATATTCCTTTTAATTTCATTTTAAATATAGGTACTCTTAAAAAACAATTATTGAATTTGCTCAAGATTAAAGATAGAGCATCTTGTCATTAACAATTTTATATATCAATCGTTTCCAACTAGGGTTTAATGTAATACTGTTGAGCATATATTATCTACCTACCTTTAAAAAACTCACTCAATATCAAACTCAAAAAACTCACACACTTGAAAACTCAACTCACTCAAAAACTCAACTTACTCAAAAAACTCAATTAATATGCACCAGTGTGGTCATGTGATGCCCTGACACAGTTCAACTCGTAATAGCTGAAGCCCTCATCATTAAAGATAGGACTGCTGTTATCAACCTTTAAACTTAGGTGCCAGATTAGTCAGAATTTTGAAGCAGTTTTTTCGATAATTTTTTAGGTTCAAAATTTTTAGCGTTATCCCATTTATGTTATTTTAGGCTTATTTCCATCAATATCTGATTTTTTAGGAGTATCCAATTTACATGATTTTGTACTTGTTTAATGGCAAACCGGAATTTTTTTAATATCAATTCATTTGTTCATTTTTAATTTCCTCATCTACCCGAGATTTAAACCAATATCTTATGTATGATAATGCTGGTATCCTTGATACTTCACTGGTATACTTGTTGGACCCATAAGTGAACTCAAGGAAGAGTCTAAAAAAAGTTTCTTCTACGTCACCATGCTTGTGTTGATCTAAATTTCATTACTCAGTGCCTCTTGTAATTGAAAATAAATGTTGATACATTCAAAACGTCATTAACAAATTAAAAATGTCCTATGGTACTACCCTGATTTTTTAGTTAACAGAGCATACAAAAATATTCCATTTACTGGAAAAAAATTCAATAAAATGAATTCTCTGGTCTTCAATTCAGATTTTAATTAAAATAGACTAGAAGTCCAAGCCTGAAAGTTTTAGCGAATGCAATAATAAAAGACTTGCATTTTGGTGAGAATATAGAAGCACTTGGCCCATTTCTTCAAAATGCACAAGAAAAAACCTATTACAACCAATTTTTAAGACTAGCACCATACTATCTTGAGTATTTTTTATTGGACATGTGCAAAAGATAAAATTTGAACGTTTTTAGCCATATTAGTATTGTGATAGATGCTGGGTGATAGGTGAAGGTGATGACAGTTGTACAATGGTTTGCAGACAACAAGATGATTACCAGCTCGTCCGCAAACTGGGGCGTGGAAAATACAGTGAGGTGTTTGAAGCCATCAACATCAACAACAATGAGAAGTGTGTAGTCAAAATTTTAAAGGTAAAAATAACAGCAACTCCACACTTGCTTTAACCTAATTGAAACTTGTTACCTGCGTATTAAGTCCTTATTAGATTTTTGTTAAATTTATAGAAATAAGAAACGTTTGGTCTGAGTAACAGTGAAATAATATCAACACTTCAACTATTGCTGAATTCCGATTCTTAGTAGTAATACTGACTAAAAATTTTGAACCTCATTGTGAATGTGCATTCTAATTTTAAATGTGGCGGATTTATTGAGCTTGAAGCTTTTTCACATTAAATTCATGATTTGGCCATTGAGACTTGCCAATCACACTAAATTGTATAATTATCCTTGATATTAATTTATTTGTCTTTCTGGATGTAAAAATCTACCCTTGCTGACAATGATATCCTTTATATCAGCCCGTGAAGAAAAAGAAAATTAAGCGCGAGATAAAAATCTTGGAGAACTTGCGAGGAGGTACCAACATCATCACGCTGCAGGCTGTGGTTAAAGATCCCGTGTCACGCACTCCTGCTCTTGTCTTTGAGCATGTCAACAACACGGACTTCAAGCAGCTCTACCAGACACTCAATGATTATGACATAAGATACTACCTCTACGAGCTTCTCAAGGTATTGTTGTGTTCCACGGTTTTATTTTATAATGCTGGTTATGAGAACCCATTATCTAAAAATCGATTCCAAGGTTATACAGCTTCTATTTTCAATCATTCAAGTTCATACTCCTTTTTGTAAGTCGTGCCACTAGGAATATCTCTATGAGCTCCAGAATATCTGGAATTATTCAAGTTCAAAATAGTTTTATAAGCCCATTATATACGGTGTGATAAGTCTTCTTGAATTTTAAACCTATCTCACACCATCCAAATTACTAAATACTCCAGCTAACAAGTGTAATTTATTACATATCGTTATTATTTTAAGGTACTAAATAATCTTATAGATTGTAGAAATTCTCTGTAGCGACTGAGTTGATTGTCAATACAAGTATAATAAAACTGCTGTTCAATCTACAGGCTTCTTAGAGTCAGGTCTTGAGGGGCTTTTGGAGCCAAGTACTGAATGTGTTGATATTAGGTACAACCTCTTGCATTCTCTTTATTTTACTTTCTGGAGAACATTTTTTTTTCGAGTTTTTAACTGACGATTAAATATTTTGTGTGCCGAAAAATGTTATACCATGTTTATGTTATGGTTATGAGACCTTGACAACCACTATCATTTTGCCAGGCGCTAGACTACTGCCACAGTATGGGCATCATGCATCGGGACGTGAAGCCTCACAACGTCATGATCGACCACGAGAACAAGAGACTGCGTCTCATTGACTGGGGACTGGCTGAGTTCTACCACCCTGGCCAAGAGTACAACGTTAGAGTAGCGTCTAGATATTTCAAAGGTCCCGAGCTTCTCATAGACTACCAGGTCAGTAAAACTTCATTTTCTCTAAGACTTTTTCATTAAAGATTATTTAATATATTTTATTGAGTCTTGCTTTGTCTTGACAATTTATTCACATCAGACTCCGCCATTCCATCATTGGTAGTTTGCTGGTGGTAAAATTTATGTTGCCAGAGACAAAGAGAGAATATACACTTCGAAACTACCAAGCAGGCCTGACAATTGGACTGGATCTCTAATGGCGTCCACTGCCTTGTTTTAAAATGCTTTTTAATATTTTTTGCCGTGACATGGGGCCTCAATGCAGTTCTATTTTCAGATGTATGACTACTCTCTGGACATGTGGTCGTTAGGATGCATGCTAGCTAGCATGATCTTCAGGAAGGAACCTTTCTTCCATGGCCATGACAACTATGACCAGCTTGTCCGCATTGCAAAAGTGCTTGGCACTGAAGAACTCTTTGAATATGTTGAAAAGTACCACGTAGAACTGGATCCACGCTTCAATGACATCCTTGGCAGGTATTTTGAAATTTTTTAACTTGCCCGGACATGCTTTATAATGCTCATAATAGCCGTTTTTGCTACCATTTTAGCGCAGCGACAGTGGCGCCGTGATGAGAGAAAATAGCCATGCGCTGGTGGGCGGCATATCATCAACTATAATCTACCTACAACAGAATTTACTTTTCAATTGAACGGTTCCGCGAGTGACCCTAATCTCTTCTTAGACGACCTTGAATTTTCATAACAATTGTCATTCTCTATTTGCTCAATCTTTGAAACTTGGGCAGTGATAGCGACCGTGTCTTGTTAGTCGAATTGTTGTTTGATCTCTTCTGAATAAATATTCAGTTGTTATTGTAAACTACATAGTTAGAAATATCAATAATAATAGATGGCACATTTATATTAAAAAATATTGCGTGCATTTTAAAATTCATTTCAGACTATGCAGGCTCCAAAACTCATACTGACAATGATGCATATATCAAGTGCTCCACAATTTTGGCCTCACGTACTAGCATTTGGTTTGTTATGGTATAACGCGGGCACGGCTCATTCCGTGCCTTAGCACTTTACAATCAGGTTCCATACGAGCATACGTAGGAGTGTGAGTGAGGCCTAAACAAAGTTACTGGCATATAAAGAGCAAACGCTGATGTTTATTGCGGGCATTTCAACTGACGGACCAACTAGGAGTAGTATTTCAAGACCATTTCATAGACGATGTTTGATCCCAATTTGACTGCATCAGTAGGTATATGTTCTGATGGACTTGTGCACATTACAGGCATTCGCGCAAACGGTGGGAGCGTTTCGTCCATCACGAGAACCAACACCTCGTGTCTCCTGAGGCATTAGACTTCTTGGACAAACTGCTCCGGTACGACCACCAAGAGCGCCTTACCGCCCACGAGGCCATGGAGCATCCATACTTCGCGCCCATCGTTAAGGACCAGGGCATCATGATAGGGTCCCCTGCCCCTCAGCAGGCTGCTGCTCCTGTCATTTCCGGCATACAGGATTAGACGAATCTGAGTCGCCCTCAAGTGGGTGCTATCGAGGTGACTGAAGCAATGGCTTAGTCGTTGTTTGTGGATATGTCTTGTGGAAACATTGAAGAGGCTGTTTCATGTTGAAATGACTTCGGCAGTATGAACTTCTTCGATTTTCAAACTTTTTTTTATTGTTATACCATAAATAACTTCTAGATTTTGACATCTTGATGCACATCATCATTGCTTTTCGAAGCGGTTGATCTAACTTACTAACTCTGTTAACTTGATGACAATTTCCTCAGGGCGCAGTCGGTGGTGGTGAGGAATCAGCCTCGTCTTCACGTTCCTTGCATTATGCTCACGAACATTTCGAGTTCTGACGCGTTTAGAGCTGTGACATCCTCGTGACTTCAAGTCTCTTTGCTGCCATCACTAATCATGGGAATACAAACGTTCTTAATATTATTGGTATGCTGCCATGCAGGTACCGCGTGTTTATTTTTTTTTTTTAGGTTGGAATGAAGTTCGGCATGGGAAGTATGCCTTCCTTGCTTAACACTGAATAGACGATATCGTTTCGTCTGGTGAAGTGCATGTATATTACTTGTATACAAAAAGCGTGTAGTTTTCTTTTGATACTTTCCTAATGATCCTGATATAGAGAAACCTCTGGTTAAGCGTCCAATCGCTTCGTTAATTTGATCGCCCATGTGGACCAATCGCGATGAGTTCACTACAAGCGTTGATTCTTGGACCACGATGAGCAGCTATTTCAGGATGTGGCCTTTTTTTTTGTTCCTTCATAGAGGTAATAATCGTAATTTGTTTGTGGTATTTAGTGGCTTTCCAATTATTTCGTCTAAATACGTGTTGTGTCTCGGTTATAATGCTCCGAAATCGTGTTGACTTAGAGCAAAGTAAATTATCCCAACTTTCATGTTCTAGTCTTAGTGGAAGCCTTCGCGCTGCTTAAAACAATGTCAACTAAAATTTTATTTATGTTCCTTGTGATATCTGGCCTCACATAAGCAGCTTCATATTTCTCAGTCTTTGACCCATTCAGTACTCATAAATAACGGAATTGGTTTTAGATATATTTGCAACGTGAATGATTTGGGTTTCGGAATTGAAATGATCGCTGTAAACCTTGTAAATATAATAGATACTTCTCGAGGCATTTTCATGACAAAATTATATAGTGTGCGGCGTAAAGGTTCATATTTTCTGTTATCAGATCTTTAGCTCATACTTCCCAGAATCTGGTCGATGAAATCTTTTGTAAATCAAAGCAGAAAAAGTGCCCTTGGAGACGTTAAAAGCGACTTTTTAAACAATGGCTTTATAATAGATTTATGTGGAGAAAACTGTTACTGATCTGAAAGAGGTTGCGTTTTAATTAAATTATTGATTTTGTTCTGTTAATAAGTGTTCATCATTTGCAGGTAGAAGCTATTTATCTGCCTTGTTGCCAGGAAGCATTTCCATTATTTGACCTTGATAAAATATCTCCAATGCACGAACGGATTCAATCTTTAATAACTCATGCCTGCGCGATCGTTGTTTTTTTAGTAAGAATGACGTTGCCTATGAAGATGTTTGTGATACTAATGTTGGAAAAATGTGTTAGCTTTGATGGTATTATTTATAAATAAGAGCCATTCGCCTAATATGCCATGACTGTGGCATTAATGCTACCTATCTAGTTACTGGTGACGGTATTCAAGTTGACGTCATTGATAGCTAGATACTCGAATAGACTCAGACAAGCGTAGTGTTGTGCTTTAGATATCACGTGTTATGAATGTCGCCTTCACAACCTGTCGGCACGTTGTTCAAGAGACCTATCTTCGACACCCATGTGCCAGAATGCGATTTGTTTTTCGCGGTTGAATTTAGATTTCAGGCTGTCGGGGGGTTGTTATCGATCAATAGCAGGACTTGTGTACGTTGTACATTATCTTATAAATAATAAAACTATCAAGTGAAGTTATTCTTTCGTAATCATCACTGCGATAACGGCTTTCATTTTTTGTGAATAGGACGTCCATCATGAAGAGATGGATGAAGCCAAGCAACGTAATTTGAGCTGCCATTGCGGAATATTTTGTGCTCTGATAACTACCATGCGAGTGGAGCGTCTTCTGGACGCTCCACTAACTACTGGAGCGTCTTGGTCCAGAATCGAAATTTTCGGTGTTTATACTCCTCTTAAAGCTTGTTTTCTGCCGCATCGAACGGTACTTGGTCCATCTCTGTACGTTGATTTATGCGTTCACGACAGATGCCGAAAGAGGAGGCGGGAGGAGGGGTCCCTTCAGTATTTGTATAGGCGACAATTGCAAAGGCAGCATATTTAGTTGCTAGCGGAGCTACAGCTCAGTGACCTTCCAGCCAGCATGCCGGTATGTTGATGTAGTCTTCCTCTGCACTGCTGACTGACTTTGAAGTAAGCTATTACTTTCGGTATCTAAGCAACGTAACATGCCTTCATACAGCGCCCGCGCGCCACCAGTGGAGGGTTTTGGCCTCTACTGTAAACCTCCTACTTTTCTCACGGCAAGCCTCGTATATCCTACAGTTTTGAAGCTACCGCAGTGAGACATATACCATTCGATTCGCAGAGAAAAGATTAAATATTGCAGGCGTTTTTCCAATTTCGTTATAGTTAGGATTTTATTTTGCAAAAAGAGGGGGATGGAAAGGGGGTAGAAAATCGAAAAATTTCCGAAAAATGCTCCCACACCCACAAAAATGGGAATTTCAAAAAACGCCTGCATCAATTTGTAGACATGGTCTTAACGCATCGAATGATATGTGTCTCGATGTTGTAGCTTGAAAATCCTAGGCCCGCGGAGATTTCTACAGTAGACCCCTTTTTATCCGTTTCCTAAGAATCTCGCGTTTTCTTTATTTTTTTTGAAAAATTCACATGAACAAAAAAGTCTTAGAATTCCGTTTTACAATCGTGTATTAAATTTCGAAGTGATCCGTCCGTAAATAAAAGTTTTTTTTTTTTACCAAGACGCTCCCCTTAAGCTTACCTACAAATAGAAAGTCCAGGTCAATTACCCCCAAGTTAATGCGTCACTAGGGAAAGTAAATGCACCGTTACGTCGAAATTTGTTAGATATTTATTCATCATCACTTTCCTCTTCTTCGTCCTCCCTGTTATCAGAATCTTCATCCACATCCATGTTTTCCAAGATCTTCCTTTTCTCACCAGCTTGTGCTGAGACTTCTTCTTCTTCATCATCATCCTCGAACTGGACGTTCTTCTTGCTGCTCTTCTTTGCTTTGTGTTGACGAACTATAACGTCATCCTCGTCGTCCAGGAGCGTCTCAGCATTGGTACGAAGCTCTGCTTGCTTCTTGGGCTCAACCTCGTCCATCTCTTCCTCTGTGTCCTTCTTCGTGACTTTCTTTGCCAGCTGCAACAAGAATACTCGTTTAATTCAACGAAAAATTAAATAAAGAAATACACGCAGAATCAATTATTCTAGTTGTTAGGAGAAACTAACTTTGTCACTACGCTTTGCGGAAAATTGGCTTCAAGGTCTACCGGTCATTAACAAATCTACATGGATAGTGAGCTATACAAAAATTATTATGTATCTTTTATATCGTAGTAATCAATCTTAACTTTTAGCATATTCAAGCTTATGACTGGTATGTTAAAACTTCATTTCAGAATATCTCATGACCATACATGGAATTTATTTTCAAGTTATCTGCAAAAAAAAAACATGGATTAAGTTAACGGTTTGGCAATAACTGCGACATCTTTTAACGACAAGAAATACAATACGGTACTAACATATACAATACGTACAATATTACATGAAAACGATAACGCAAAGAGACTACCAAGTACGACGATCGTTTCCTCCTAGCGCCTATCCGCGCCAAATCAAGCAACAAATGCAAGTCAGATTCGGGACATCGACAGAAAAAATTCCAAGTGAAATGAATGATAGGCCTCATCAGATAAATTTGGAAATGCTTGTAATTCGTACGTAAGCTTATTCCCGAAGGGAATAATCACCAAGAATCTTACAAATGCGGTTTTATTCGAAATTAGGAGTCGCCTCCAAATCACGGGGTCCAATTTTTTAAGGCAACGATTGAATTGCTATGAAGTAGATAAAATACACAAATAAAGTTTCATGTCATGGTTGGTTGGGCGTATTTTTCCTTCATCTGTGCGGATAATTAAAAACCTTGTAAGATAATTAATGATTCCATCAGCTTGTGATTCGAGCAACATTACTCGGAACAGAAATTTGAGCAGATATGATGGTCCCTATATCAGATCATCAATCCTGCTAACGTATTTATCTGCCTGAAAACGATTATTAATGAAAGTTAAGTAAACCCTCAGTCAATAAACAATAAAGCTTCACGAATTTTAGATCTCGTTACATTTTGGGCACTGGACAAAAAAAATCAATATTCTGTGCCAATTCGAAGTCCTTGGGCCATAGGTAAATAACAGAAACAAGACCGAGGCAACATGCTAGTCAATTATTAGCGTGAAAGTTCGTGTTTGAAGCCCATCACCCTTAATATACAGATGGCTACTTGAGTGCATGTCAACAATATATATCTAATAGTTTCACAATAACTATCTTTAATAACCATTTCAGTTTGACAATTTTAACAATTGCGGGAAAGACGATTTGATAAATGCATTCACCGACGATCATTGATTATCATCTATTGTAAGCAACACCGAAGACGCCGCTAGAAACTGATATATTGTTCGAGAAATCTTGAGGTTTCTTCCATATTCGATCCACGTTTGATATAGTAAGTGATGCATAAAAGATGCATATTCCTGAGAACCATAAATAAATCAAAACCATTTGGTCCCCCGTCTATAAAAAAATAAATATAAACATACCAGGATCATGATGAAGCGTCCTACTCGTTGTGCATCATCTATAATAATGAATAACGTGATAAGAAAGCAGCACTAACCTTGAGGCCGGCTGCAGGAGATTTGATGACGGCGATGTGCTTGCGGACCAAGAACTTGGCTTGCGCCAGCTTCACCTTCTTGTCAACCTTAAGACGATCCAAAACCACCTTAGACTCGCGTTTGTGTCGAATGCTGGCAATCGTTTCGAGATTGCTCACTGCAATGCAGACAATGAGTATTACTTGAAGTAAATAAATAACACTAGGAATAAAATAGTCTGTACGCGCAATCATTTTGTGGCCCGTTTACGCTTGACAAATATGGCTAAGCAGCTTTTTATTAGAAGCATGTCATTGGAAGAGAAGTCTTCATACTGTTTTCTGCACTACTTGAGAAATTGTTGAAGGAGATTATACAAGAAAGGTTATTCTTCAAAGGCCTAAACTAAACTTTTACATGCTAAACCGAACCTGCAGAAAAGTACAGGACCAGCTTTGATTGTTTCTTATGAATTTCTTAACAAATTTTAATTTTCGAATAAAATCCTAGAAAACACTGCATGCACATCAAGAATTGAACAAGATTTATAGAGACAGAAATTATTAAGTTGACAATTTGAAAAATTTAGGTATCTTCCTTTCCAAACAAGAATCTGAGTTTTAACTTGGAATAAAATTTTTGATGCCTAGCGCCATATCAAACCCGGTGGAAGTCTAGTAGCTATTTCGAACTATCGTCAGTCCTGAAAAAATCCGGTCAAATGACACGATTTCAGATCTGTGAACAAGTCACAAAAAATAATAATCGGCAACAGGCCACATCAGGTCTACTCTTTAGCACCGATATTGCTATGTTATGTTATGTTTAACTAAAAGATTTTGAGAAACCAAAATGCATGCACTATGCAAACATGATACAAAGAAAAAAATTCTGTTTGAAGCCTAATTATCCAATCATGGTGGTGTTAATTGTGGATAAAGTTAGAATGAATGGTTGCTACAAGCTAAACATTCTAATGCAAAGCTAGGCCAGGACAGTGTTGGATAAAGATAAATTGATCACCAAGATTTATAAAAGTTATGATAGATCATTGCTGAAATGATTCAAACTCACCAACTGTAGACCACTTCTCTCTGTTATATTTAATAGGAATATTGCGTCTCCGCTCAAATTCAAATGTGGCATCACTTGTGAGTTCTTTCCCATTAAGTTTTCTGAATGACTTAGTCCATCTGGCCTTGCGGGGATTCCTCTTGTGTTGGAAGTTTTTGCGGCATTTTGAGGTGCAGAACTTAAATATCTGTAAATAAGAACCATAACCAATGATCAAAATTAGGCAAAATTTTTCAATAAAAAACACACTGATGATCCTATTCCAGTCTCCTAAGCTGTAATCAAATCACAAGCTTTTGGAAATGAATTTATTCAATTTTCCTTCATTGCATTTTTTAAGAACAAAATATTTAATTTACAGTTATTTTTTACCTGACAGCCACTGTCATTTTTAATTAATACATTCGCTTAATCTAATAACATCTATGATGCTAAAAAGCATTTCAATCACTTTGAATAATAAATATACAGTAGTAATGTAATTGAATTTAAATCCATTATTCATATTGAGGCAGCACAGTGCACTTGTACAAGATTTAAAAAATTCTTACTTATTACTGAAATCTTATGGCTCCAGAGTGACATATTTTCAACAACTTTGGAATCTCACAGCTTGATCACACACTTTAGTTGACAATTAAAAATGAGATAATTATTCAATCAAAAACTTCAGGGTTCCAAAATAGGCTGAAAAGCTTTAGTCGGTAGTTGCTGCTAAATGTATGGAATTGAATGTATGCTATAAGCATACATATTTAACACAGTTACTTTTTATTGTGATATGTCATAGTTCTAACGTCTTGAGATACGCAGTTCTTATGTCTTTAGCAAAACGCAAGCCGTGGCATGAGCCATAAGGCTTGAATTATGAACAAAGGTGTGAAGTGTCCTTGAGTTGAAGTCATACCAGTAGCCTGTGCAACCTACAAAAGTAGGTCATTGTCAATTTGTCAGTCATTGTTAGCAAAAACTGGGTACCCTTCGCCAAGACTGACAAGTACAGATAATCCTAGAATTGCACTATGGGCTTATAGAACAGTGTTAGACTGCTAGTGTGCTGTAGACCTGTCCGTAAAGCATAGCATCAACACAGACTTTAGGCTCCTTCTCTAGTTTATCCTTACAACACTTCTCTTTAATTTCACTTCTTGTTTTTTGTTTGTTTGTCTGCTACAAATCTTATACCAGTAATCAATATTTAACACACTTTTAATAACCCAATCGATCATAAATATTGCACACATGCATAAAGTTGGAGACAATGCTTGAATCAAGTGACAGAATTAATAATTTTAAAATTTTAAAGACATTATTTTTAATACTTTCCAATAATGTAAAAAAATTGTCTTTAAATGTTTTAAACAGCAAGAATGACATATGCCTTTACTTTAAAGGCCACTGAACATGTGATAATGCAGGATATTTGGCAGGAGGAGTGCAGTACAAGGCATGGAATATATTTACTTGCCGAGCAGTGACTGAATTTTTAGAGCTGTGGTTTTATGGATTTGCCAGTCATAATTCCATTTCTTTGAGCCATGAATTCCATATCTTGGACATGAAAAGCCATTTGCAAGCCACGAACTTATTTACAAAGTTCGTGCATGTGTTACCGCAAATCTCTCATTTTACATTAAAATAGTCACAGCAAAAAATAACATTTGCCTTGACTTAAGTGGCAACCGAACACATGATAATGCAGTCAGACTGCTCTGACATGACTGCAGCTATGCAGTCTTTAAGGAAACGTTTTCAGTTGACTTGTTATTATTACGTTCTGCAGGATATTTTGGTAGGAGTGTTGAACTTCAAGTTCAATGGCAGTTGAACTGATGCAGATTGTGTCATCATTGTGAAAGTTGAAAACTTTATGAAACAACAGTTTGCAAAGCATAGTGACAAACCAGTGATTTTTTAGAATCAGTAATTAGCTCATTTTTATTTTTCTTATTTACTCAAGATTTAAACTAATATCTTATGTATGATGATGCTGGTACAGTATTACAGTAGTTAAAATTGAACTTGAAGGAAAGTCTAAAAACTCTCTGCTTTGCCACTATGTTGCAAAGTACAAATGAAATTTTTCAATCCAACAAAAATGCATGACATTATAGCTGCGACATTTCATACCTACTGAAATTATATTATATTAGAGCTGGGATATTTCAGAAAAAAGTAGGACTTTTCCATCCCTGCATGATGGTACTAAGTCCTGCAGAAGTTAAAAATTTTATGAAATGACTCTTTTGTGAACAGCAATTTCTTCAATCAAACAAAAATACAAGACATTAGAGCTGCAAGATTTCAAACCTACTGAAATTATGTGACATTAAATTTAGAGTCATGAGATTTCATACCAACCAAAATTATATGATAGGCCTATTATTATTAGAGGGTACGCAGCCATGCACCACCAAATTTGTGCACCAATCAGCCTTGAAAGGAACACCTAACATACCATCAAACAGGGTAAAAAGGGGCGGGTGGGGTAAATAGGGACTCGCGTCCCACATTTCGTAGAAATGTTGTATCAGCTAAACTAATCAAAATATTGCAAAACTAAAAATAGTAGCATAAACGTCAACATTTTGACTATCTATTATGTATAAAGCTAGTCAAGAAATCAAACATTTACTATCTCTAAAAAATCGCTTAAAAAGTGCAATTTTGGAAAAGTATCTCTGCTAAGGTCTGGAGCAAAAAAAATATTTGCCATATTGCAAAATTTTACTTACATAAAAGTTGCATCCAGGTGTTGGCTTGAAAACTTAATTGCAGAATTTGCCTATCTCATTCCAAAAAAAAAAAAATGGCAGCCATTTCCGCGCGACGGGGTAAAAAGGGACACCCCCGCGGTAATTAGAGACACCCTTAAAAATGCATTTACAGTAGAACCTCAGTTAGCAAAGGCTCCAGTTAACAAAAAAATTGATTAACAACAAAGAATTTTGATTACATTTACCTTGCTTGGCAAAAAAAAAATTCACTTATCAAAAAATTAGTGCATCATTGGTTGTCACAAAATTGTACATAGAATGCTATATATAAATAGAATTTCAACACGGGTGGTTAATGGCCAGAGAATTCGTCAATTTAAATTTTCAGGGTCGAACAATATTCTTCAGATGACATTAGTATATAAGGGTAACTACTTCGACTTTGAGCAGCCATTTATCCTGCCACCTGAGACAAGCTCGCAACCAGACCAGGTCTCAAAGCATCACAATCAAGCAACTTCATCTCAAGATCCGCGATGAAATCAATTGGCCCCGTGACACTCTCAACAACGTCAATCTCAACGAGACTGTCACTTGCACTGCGCTAGAGGAACCCACCAGCATCGTCATCTTGCAGTGGCCCGACATAATCCGACCGATGATAGCTGAAGCCCTTTTCTGCGAATTGGACTCCATCTATCCATCTCATAACTACCTGATTTTTTAAGCTTTGAGATTGTTTTGGAATTATTTTCATGGTTCCAAATTTTCGTGTTGTATCCTATTTACTTGTATCATGTACTTATTTCCATCAACATTTCTGTATTCAATGCTTCCTGTAACTTGAAAATGAATGTTGTTACATTCGAAACGTCGTTAATAAAGTGATATTACTCCTTACCCCATTTCAAGATTGATTCAGGAGCCTTTTATATTGCGTCTAGCGCCTTACAAATAGCATATGGAATTTTTTTGAAGATGCCATTCAATAGCCCTCGCAAAGAGCTATAAAATGAGCCTAAACTCGTTTCTGAAATGTTTCATGGTAAGAAGTTATTAACAAAAAATGCTCAAAACTGTCCCTTTTTACCCCATTTGACGGTATTTCCGGATGACCACCAATCAGCCGTGGATTAGGTTATCCATCAGTAACCAGCTCATGACATCATCTTGCTTTAAATATTAGGAGCTTTACGCCACCACATTCTGAAGTGAATAGCCCAAAGAGTAATGGTTATGCACCACTGAATGTTGCATCGAATCATCACTTCATACCCTGACTTTAGCTCAAACTGTAACTTGCGGACAACGGACTGTGGCCAACTAGCCCAGCCCACCAGTGGAACTGCGTGGATCCTGCCGTGCACCACCAGACTGTTACTTTTAGCTCACAACATTGGGGTTAGGTTTCAGAAAGCATAGTTCAGTTCCAAAATCTATCGTCCTTTGACGAGCAACTTCCACAGCTTTGCTAAATTACGTAACTTTTAGCTCACAGCATCTGAGGTTAGGTTTCTACTCCTCTCTCTCCCTCTCCTTCACCTACTCCTCTCTCTCCCTCTCTTCCACCTACTTCTCTTCTCTCCCTTTCCTTCACCTACTTCTCTTCTCTCCCTTTCCTTCACCTACTTCTCTCTCTCCCTTTCCTTCACCTACTTTTCTCTCTCCCTCTCTTTCACCTACTCCTCTCTCCCTTTCCTTCACCT